>NW_007247872.1:26078-45095 GCF_000164805.1 Carlito syrichta | reverse complement strand
TTGGTCATTTGTGTTTCCATATGAATTCCTGTGTTGTTTTTTCTAGGTCTGAGAAGAATGTTGCTGGTAATTTGATGGGTGTTGCATTAAATCTGTAGATTGCCTTAGGTAGGATGGATATCTCCACAATGTTGATTCTTCCAATCCATGAGCATGGGATATTTTTCCATTTGTTTGTGTCATCTTTGATTTCTTTGAGCAGTGTTTTGTAGTTTTCATTGTAAAGGTTTTTTACATGTCTGGTTAGGAAGATGCCAAGGTCATTTTTTTTTTTTGTGGCTATTGTGAATGGAATGGTGCTTTTTATTTGGGTTTCTGTTTGTTTATTATTGGTGTAAAGAAATATGATTGTCTTTTACATATTTATTTTATATCCTGAGACTCTGCCAAAGTCCTTTATCAGTGCAAGGAGGCTTTTGACAGATTCTCTTGGGTTTTCAAGGTACATGATCATGTCATCTGCTAAGAGAGATAACTTGACTTCCTCTTTTCCTATTTGGATACCCCTGATTGCCTTCTCTTCTCTGATTGCTCTAGCCAGGATTTCCAATACTATATTGAACAGAAGGGGTGAGAGTGGGCATCCTTGTCTTGTTCCAGTTTTCAGGGGAAATGGTTCCAATTTTTGTCTGTTTAGGAATATGCTGGCTGTGGGTTTCTTGTAGATGGCTTTTACTATTTTGAGGTATGTTCCCCATATGCCTAAATGTTCGAGGGTTTTTATCAAGAAGTGGTGCTGGATTATATCAAAAGCTTTTTCTACATCTAATGATATAATCATGTGGTTTTTGTTTTGACATCTGTTGATGTATTTAATTACATTTATGGTTTTACGAATGTTGAACCAGCCTTGCATCCCAGGGATGAAGCCTGCTTGGTCATGATGAATGATTTTTGAGATATGTTGTTGAATCTGGTTTGCTAGGATCTTGTTGAGAATTTTAGCATCTATGTTCATCAAAGATATTGGCCTGTAGTTCTCTTTCCTTGTTGGGTCTTTACCTGGCTTGGGTATCAATGTGATGTTAGCTTCGTAAAATGATTTGGGGAGAGTTCCATCTTTCTCAATCGTCTGGAATACCTTCAGTAGGATTGGTATCAGCTCCTCCTTAAATGTCTTGTAGAATTCTGCTGGAAAGCCATCTGGTCCAGGGCTTTTTTTTTGTAGGTAGTTTTCTTATTATGTAGTCAATTTCTTTGATTGCTATTGGTCTATTTAGGGTCTCAATTTCTTCTTGTTTCAACATAGTCAGGTTGTGTGATGACAGAAAGTCCTCCATTTCCTTAAGGTTTTCAAGTTTGTTTCCATACAAGTGTACATATTAGTCTCTAATGATCTTTTGTATTTCTTCAGGGTCAGATGTGACTTCACTTTTTGTGTTTCTGATTGTGCTTATTTGAGTTTTTTCTCTCTTTTTCTTGGTCAGTCTAGCAAGGGGATCATCAATCTTGTTTATCCTGTTGAAGAACCAGCTTTTTTTTTCATTGATTTTTTTTGTATTATCTTTTTGTCTTCTATGTCCTGGATTTGGGCTTTTATTTTAGTGATCTAGATTCTTCTGCTGAAATTAGGGTTTTTGTGGTCTTGTTTTTCCAGTTTCCTTAGGTGGCTTGTTAGGCTGTTAATTTGTGATCCTTCCATTTTCTTCATGTGCATTTGCTGGGATATGAATTCCCCTCTTACTACAGTTTTCATGGCATCCCAGAGATTTTGGTAAGATGTTTCTTCATTTTCATATGTTTCCAGGTATTCTTTTATCTCTGTTTTGATTTTGTCATTGACCCAGAAGTTGTTTAGCATCATGCCATTTAGTGTCCATGTCTTTGTGGGTTTTTGGGGGGACCTTGTTGGTGTTAATGTTTATTTTTATTCAATTGTGATTCGAGAAGGTGCATAGTAAAATTTTCATCCTTTTAAATTTACTTATGCTTGATTTATGGCCAAGTATGTTGTTGATCTTAGAATATATTCCATGTGGTGATGAGTAGAATGTGTATTGTGTGGTCTTTGGATGGAGTGTCCTGTAGGTATCAATTAAGTCCATTTGGTCAAGAGTCACATTGAGGTTCTGGATCTCATTGCTGATTTTTTGTACTGATGATTTGTCTAAGGTTGTGAGTGGGATATTAAAGTCCCAAATTATGATGTTGTTAGAGTGAATATCTTTCTTTAGTTTTCCTAGAAGCTGCTTTATGAAAGTTGGCACTCCTATGTTGGGTGCATATATGTTTAGGATAGATATTTCTTGTTGATGGAGTAAACCTTTTAATATTATGTAGTGGCCCTCTGTATCTTTTTAAATTTTTGATAGCTTAAATGGTATTTTGTCTGAAATTAGGATCGTGACTCCTCCTTTCTTTTGTGTTCCATTCACCTGAACTATTTTTTTCCATCCTCTTACTTTGAGTCTTTCTAGTGAGATGGGTCTCTTGAAGGCAGTATATTGTTGCCTGGTGGTATTTTATCCATTTTGTCATTCTATGTCTTTTTCACTGATGCATTTAGTCCATTCACATTCAGGCTAATTATTGAAATGTGAGAGTTCATTCCTATCATAGAGTTCTTATAGAGTTGTTGTTCTTCCACTTGGTGTTTTGTCTTTCTTTTGGTTTGGGGGTTGGTTCATGTGTATTTTATTCTTTTTCCTGTACTCTTGTGAAGAACGTTGTTCTTTTTTCCTTTTCTTCTGTGTTTTGTACTTTCTTCAGTGTTTCATGTAGAGGTGGTCTGGTGGCAGCATAAGTTCTTCGGGATTGGATATCTGGGAAAGATTTTAATTCTCCCTTGCTGATGAAGCTTAACTTGACTGGGAAGGTTATTCTTGGTTGAAATTGTTTACCTTTTAGGACTTTGAAGATAGGGCTCCAAGCTCTCCTAGCCTTCAGGGTTTCTGTAGATAAATCTGCTGCTCTTCTAATCAGTCTTCCATGGTAGGTAATCTGGCCTTTTTCTCTTGCTGCCTTTAGGATTTTTTCTTTTATACCTACTTTGTTTAGATGAATTGTTATGTGTCTAGGAGTTGGTCTTCTCATTTGTTGTATTGCAGGGGTCTCTGAATCTCTTGTGTTTGAATTTTTTGCAACACTGATTAGATAAGGGAAGTTTTCTTGAATAATCTCATGGAAAGTTTGTTCTAGTGTGGTCTCTGTCTCTCTTTCAGCCTCAGGAAGGCCAGTTACTCTTAAGTTCAGTCTCTTGAAGTAATCGCTCATCTCTTGAAGGTTTTGTTCTGTCTTTTTGAGCTTGTTTTCTGTGTTTTTAAGAGTTTGGGGTAGTTCTATATTTTGGTCCCTAAGTTCTGAGATTCTTTCTTCTGCTTGGGTAATTCTGCTTTCCATGCTTATCAGTTTGTTATTTATTTCATTCACAGTATTCTTTATTACTTTTTTCTCAGTTATCAGCTCCTTCTTAGTTTCTTCTTGTGTCTCCTCAATTCTTTTTAATCTCTCCATTAATGTCTTGATATGTAGGTTTGTAGTTTGAGACCAGTCATTCTGGGGACTCTTCATTGCTTACATTCTGAAGTCAGTTTTCTCAGTGTCTGCCCTCCCAGGGGTCTGGGAGAGACCCATATTCTTCTTTTGGTTGTTCTTCATTTGTGTAGATTTTCTCTCTCTCCCCCTTTCCCTCCCCTTTGTTAATTCTGTTTTTCAGGGAAGGTGGGTTGCCTTTGCTTCGCTTGTGCAATCTCCTGTTCTTCCTTATGAGGGTCCTCTGGTTTTGTTCACTTTTGAGGTTGGAGTGTGGGCTGTGGGCTGTACTTTTTGCAGTTTTGAGGTTTAATTGAGGGGGAAGCTATGATTCAGAATCTATATGCTGATTCTAGCATCCACCAACTGGTATATGAGACCACTGGAACCTATTTTCCACTGCCTTACAATCTGTCTGTGCAGGGGTATGTAGGTTTGGTCCCTGGAACAAAAGAAGGTACAAAAGAGGAAAATAATGGAGGAAGGGGGAGTCAATAGGAAGTTAGAAAGAGTGAAGAGTGAGAAGGAAAACAGACATACATACCAAGTAACAGGGGAGAAAGAGACACAAGGCTGGAGAGAAGTGAAAAAAAAAATGCAAGCAAAATTCCCTAAAGAATACTGGTAGCTACACAAAGACAGACCAATAAAATCATGCCTTTTGATGCATTTTGCCTAACACAAACAGATAGTCTAAGTCAAAAAGCAAACAAAAGTGAGCAAAACAAACAGTCAAAATGATAAAATCAAAAGTCAAAATAAGAAATAGACTAGCAGCCGGGCTCAGTAGCTCAGCCTGTAATCCCAGCACTTTTGGAGGCTGAGGTGAGTGGATTGCCTGAGCCCATGGGTTTGTGACCCACCTGGGCAACTTGGTGAAACCTCATCTCTTCATAAAATCAAAAATTAGCTGGGTGTGGTAGCGCACACCTGTAGTTCCAGCTACTTGGAAGGCTGAGGCGGAAGGATCACCAGAGCTCAGCAGGATGAGGCTGCGGTGCCCAGGAGTGTGACACTGCACTCCAGTCTGGGTGACAGAGTGAGACTCCAACTCAAAAAAAAAACCAAAGAAATAAAACTAGCTCTGGAATCTTTCCTGAGTGTCTAAGTCTCTTCAGCTCTGATCTCCAGCCTCTCCCCTTTGTTTTCATTGCAGACAGCTAGATTTACTCACAGCTTGGGTTTGTTCTTTTAGCCTGCTGCCTGGGAGGTCTGTGACGCTTAGTTGTCTTTGTCTGATTCAGCATAGGGAAGGGGCTTTGTCTCCTATTTTGCAATGTTACCTTAGGAACCGAGGTGGATGCTGCTCATAGGTGGGTGGGGCAATGCAAATCTCTGCCTGGAGAATGGCAGAGGTGGCAGTTTCTCTTTCACAGATCCTTTCTCTCTGCTCATCTGGGTCCCTGGGCGATCCACTATGATGGACTGTGGTGGCATGGGAGGCACTGGGTATCAGCTGCACAGCTGGGCACTGGATCCAGGGCCACCAGCAGGCTGGGGTGGAGAAGGAGGTCGGGAGTTCCCTCCTCTGGAACTGAGAGCCTCCGATCAGCACCTCCTTAAGATATGCTGTTCCCTTACACAAGCATGGGGTCACATGCTGGGTGCCTCAGCCAGGGTGAGCCCAGAGCTCCAGAGCTCCAAAGCTCCAAAGGGCAGGTGGTGAGCAGCAAGAGTGGCCCTGGGCCCTTCACAGGGTACTTTAGCCAGAAATGGAACTGGTATCTCTGAGAGGTGGGCACCCAGAGCCTCCCTGGGTGACTGGCAGCTTGGTGCTGGGTGCTGGGCAAGATGATGTAGCCAGGGAGGGAGCCAAGACCCAAGACTCCCCTGTAGGTGAGAGTCACATATAGTGGAGCAGCAGCAGCTGGGGGCCGCAATATCTGGCCCTGTGTGGGTCTGAGGGTCACCAGGCCTCAGACCAGTGTGGCTGGTGGTGCGCAGGGGGGTGGGGGAAGAAAAGTAAGAGTCTTTTTGGGAACTCATGTTCAGAGAATCTCACAATTCCACTTATGCTGTCGCAATCTTACCCGCTAACCAAATTATTAATGGAAGAAGTAACATCAATTTGAAACAAACTTTCTCAGAAAGTGAATGCAGAAGTACTCTTTTCAAGCTTATTTTAAGAGATCAGCATTAACCTGATAACAAAGTCAGTAAAGACAATATCTGACAATAAAATTATTAGCTGATATGCTTCATGAATATAGATGCAAAGATCCTTACAAAACATTAGCAAATCAAATCCTACGTTAAAACAAACAAACAAAAAAATAACTCCTAACCAACTGGGGGTTATCCCAGGAATTCAAGACTGGTTCAGACTTTGAAAATCAATGTAACTCACCATCTCAATGGACTAAGGTAAATAAAACATATGATCATCTCAACAGATGCAAAATTTCTTTAAAACAAAATTCAAAATTCATTCATAGTAAACAATTTCAGAAAATTAGGAATAAAAGGATGTTTCTCAACCTGACACAGGACATTAAAAAAAGCAAATAAAATCAAACAAACAAACAAACAAAACTCCAAAACCTATGGCTGTATCAACGTTAGTAGTGAAAGACTGACTGTTTTTGCCCACTGAATGGAATCTAGGATGTCAGCTCACATTTCTATTCAAAATTGTACTGGAAGTTCTAGCTAATTCAATAAAGAAAGAAAATGAAATAAAAGGCATATATATTTGGAAAGAAGAAATAATACTCGCCTTATTTTTAGGCAGCATCTTGTCTACCTTGAACATCCCAAGAAATCTACAAAAAAAGTTAACATAATTAATAAGTGAGTTTGATAATGTTGTAGGAAAAAAGTCAATGTTCAAAATTCAATTACATATTGTATACTGGTGGTAGACAATGAGAAACAGAAGTTTAAGCAACTACACCATTGTATATTAACACCAAAACTCTTTGGTATGAATCTGACAAAATATGTGCAGGATCTCTCTTTGTCCATTTTCTGTTGCTATAAGGGAATACCACACAGTGTAAAGAAAAGTTTATTTGACTTACAGTCCTGGAGACTTAGATTAAATTGGAAGTCCAAGGGAATAGCACTAGCATCTGGTAAGGGCTTTTGGCTATGTCATAACATGACAGAAAAGCAAAAGGGCAAGCGAACATGTGCAAAAGAGACCAAAAGAGCAAGCAGAACCATCTCTTAAAACAACTCACTCTTATGAGAACAAAGTCACTTCCTCAATGATGGCATTAATCCATCCATGAGGACTCTGGCCTCCTGACTTATTTACTGTTAAAAGCCCCACCTCTTGATACAGCTTCAGTGGCAATGAAGTTCCCAACACATGAACTTTTGGGGGACAAGTCAAATCATAGGAGACCTACACACTGAAAATTAAGAAAAACATGATAATGAAAATAAAGATATAAGAAGAGATTTACCATTTTTATAGCTTGGAAGACAATGTTGTTATGATGTCAAGTCTCCTCAAATCAATCTATAAAGTAAATATTGTCTCATTTTTAAAAATCACAGGCCAGGCTTAGTGGCTCTGCCTGTAATCCCAGCATTTTGGGAAGCTAAGGCGAGTGGATTGCCTGAGCCCATGGGTGCAAGACTAGCCCAGGTAATTTGGCTAGACCTCGTCTCTACAATAAATTAAAAAATTAGCTGGGCATGGTAGCATGTGCCTGTAGTTCTGGCTACTTGGAAGTCTGAGATGGAAGGATTGCTAGAGCCCAGCATGTCGATGCTGGGGTGGCTGTGAGTGTGCAACTGCCCTCCAGCCTGGGTGACAAAGTAAGACTCCTACTCAAAACAAACAAACAAACCAAAAAAATCCCCAAAACACAACAATATCACAGCACAACTTTTTTGTGGATATTGACAACTTGATTCTCAAATTTATACGAAAAGGCAATGTGATAACACTATTAAAAGGTGGGGAAAGGACATGAACAGATACTTCTCAATGAAAGACATATAAGCAGACAACTAACAAATGAAAAATGCTCAACATCTCTAATCATCAAATGCAATAAAAATCATGATGAGACACCATCTCACACTAGTCAGAATGGCTATTATTAGTGTCAAAAGATGACAGATGTTGGCACTATTGTAAAGAAAAGGGAGTGCAAATAAACTGTTTGCAAGGAGGTAAGCTAGTTCAACCACTGTAAAAATAAATTTGGAGAATTCTCAAAGAACAAAAAAGAGAATTACTATTTAACTCACCAATCCCACTACTGGGCATATACCCAAAGAAACATAAAATATTCTATCAAGAAGACAACTGCACTCAGATGTTTCTTGCAGTACTATTCAAAACAGAATGGACATGGAACAAACCTAGAGTCTCATCAATGATGGATTAGATAAAGAAAATTTGGTACATCTACACCCCGCAGCCATTAAAAAAAAAACAAAATCAGGTCCTTTGCAGCAAGATGGATGCAGCTGGAGATGATTATTCAAAGCAAATTAACGCAGAAACAGAAATCTCTTGAACCTCACAGACCAACCTCTACAGGCTTCATGCTTTTCTTCTGTGCCTTTCTTTTCTCTCTCAGCCTTCACAGAATTGATGAGTTGAGTCTTTCTGGTGTAAGGGATCATTGTGTCTGTTTGATCTTTTATCTAGACTACTGAAAATTTCCCCTTCTCAGGAATAAGGGTGTTTTCTTTCTTATCATGTGTATGTACACTGAGGTAGCACTTCTACTTTCCTTCAAGAATTTTTCTTTCACATGCACAACTTGGCCAACTGGTGCAAGAGGTCTAGCTTTCAGCCAATATTGACTTTTGGCATGGCTTTCCATAATCTTTTCTAGCTTTTGATTGAAAGTGAGAGATGTGTGACTCTTTCACCTGAACACTTAGAGGCCATTGTAGACTTAAGGCCCAAGGAAAGAAAGAGAGTCAACAGAATGGCTAGTCAGGGGAAGCAGTTATAGCACACACAACATCAATTGATTAAGTTTGTTGTCTTCTGTGGCTGTGGTTGTGGCAAACCAAAACAATTACAAAAGTTCTAATCACTGATCACAGATGAACATAATAGATATAATAACAATGAAAAAGGTTGAGATATTGTAAGAACTACCAAAATGTTACATAGAAACATCAATGAGCACATGCTGTTGAAAAAATGGAGCTAAGAGACTTGCTCAATGCAGGGCTGTTACAAACGTTCAATATGTAAAATAGCAACATCCGAGAAAGACAATCAATCAATGTGATCCACAATAAACTATTGTGAAACACAATAAAATGAAGCATGAGTGTGTATGTGTGTGTGTATGTATATATACACACACATACTTCATTTTATTGTGTTTGTATACACACACACATGTTCTCTACATATCCTTTTACATAGTGTGAGTGTGTGGTCTCCTTTAACATTGACCCAAATAAATGATATCAGTAGACTTTAATGACAACACTAAAGGTGAGATATATCATATATCAAAGTAGTGCTACAGTACTGGTGTCATTTTATTCCAGTTAGTACTAAATATTAAAAATACACATGGCAGAGTCAAGAGACTTCAGAGACATACTTTTCTACAGAAATTAGGTACAACTTTTCAACAATTTATAAACAGGTTGAACTCTAAAAATTAAATGCCAAATTAGTTATTTGGATACTGGTAAATTATTTTTACTGAAAATAAAATCTTATATGATATAAACATTATCTTGGATCTTACAAAGCAGCTGAATGAATCCAAATTGAAGAGGAGTTTCCTATTACTTCATTTGTTAATTTTTCAAATCTCAGTATCTCCCCTCCTGTTTCTCTCTGTATAGTAATACCTTAATTATCATTGATGGCTCTATAACAGATTATCTTATTCATTCAGTTGGGGCATAGCTAAAGGATTAAAATGAACAGAGTAAAACTCCATGTCTTCCTAGACTTATATTTAATACAAATTAGCTATAATCACTCTACAATTAATAATCTAGTTATCCTAAAAATTAATATGTTAATCAGTGTTTTGAAGCATGGTATTTAATGTTTCCCTAGAAATGAAGCTTTTTATGTTTACAATGAAAATCTAGGCCTATGAGCAAAACTAATTCGTCAAGTTTATATTCTTTTTTTCTTTTTTTTTTGAGGTGGAGTCTCCCTCAGTCGCCCAGACTGGAGTGCAATGGCCTCTCCCGGCCATCACAGCCTCAACCTGCTGGGCTCTGGCGATCCTTCCACCTCAGTCTTCCAAGTAGCTGGAACTTCAGGCTCATGCTACCACACCCACTAATTTTTTATTTATTGTAGAGATGAGGTCTCACCAAGTTGCCCAGGTTGGTCTCAAACCTGCGGACTCAGACAATCCACTCACCTCAGCCTCTCAAAGTGCTGGGATTACAGGCTGAGCCACCAAACCTGACCTATTTCTTTCTTTCTTTTGGTTTTTTTGAGTTGGAGTCTCAGTCACTCAGGCTGGAGTGCAGTGTCATGCTCCCGGCAGCCACAGCCTCAACCTGCTGGGCTCAAGCTATCCTTCCCACTCAGCCTTCCAAGTAGCTGGACTACAGGTGCGCACTATCATGTCTGGCTTTTTTTTTTTTTTCATTTATTGTAGAGATGTGGTCTCACCAAGTTGCCCAGGCTGGTCTAAATCCATGGGCTCAGGCAATCCTCTCACCTTGACCTCCCCAAATGCTGGGATTATAAGCATGAGCCTCCACACCCAGCCTATATTCATTTCTTTACTCCTGATGTTACCATTTGCAGCAAGTTTATTTTGAATTCAACTTCAGCTTAGAGATACCCATCTTGCTTTCCCTTGTAACTTTCTGCCTTCTCAAGTTCCAACATCACCTCCTGACTCTTTACTAATCACTGATATCTTTCCTGCCACTCAGATAGGACCATGTAACTGCAAAACTGAGATAGGAGCCCCCTCCAATGTGATGGTGAGTTTGCATTTAAGGCAATATTTTCATGTGGCAGCAAAGGGACTGACAAGGGGAATGTTAATATTATTCTTTTCAGCTAAGCCTCCAGTTCTTCCTGCCCACTATTACCTCCTTGTTGCTTCAGGTATGATTCTCCTCTCCCTTAGCCCCACTCTACTGGAGTGTTGTACACGGGACGTCTGAGTTTCCTCAGCACTGGGTGCTACTGAGGATGACAAATACACTAACAGGGAAAAAGGTCCCTCTAGGACTTGTTTCTTTGTTATCCAACACAACTTCTAAGAGGTGGAAAGTGACCCAGATACTACAGTGAGAAGATTTGAATACAGTGTCAAAGACATTCTGCATTGCCACAAATGTTCCTGAGAGTAAATCTCACAAGTTTCAAACTCTGCCTTTTATTGTTGTGTTTGTGCATACATGCTGATAGAAATATACATATTTTTGTGTGCATGCATATATATCTAAATTTGATCTTTCATAACTCATTTATTGGTGGCTGTATTTGTAGTTGCTCTTGTCAATTCATTCAGAACTGGGGCTAACAAAAACAGTCATAGTTGGACACAATGTGTCATTCTAAACTTCTGGTGTCAATTAGATACAATTCTACAAGTCATGGCCTGGTTAATCTTTAAATATTTATGTGTATGCATATTACTAATTTGATCTGATATGCCATTTGGGGTAGAAATAAGGTTTTCTGTGCCAGTAATGAAGATCTTAGGCTGTGAAAATAGTAATGCATTCAGATTAAGTAACTATAGCTCAATTTCAATATGTAGCATCTGTTTGTGATGGCAATTATTTCCAATTCAACTTTAGTTTGTAAGTCCTCATCCTTGTAATCCCATCATGATTCCTGATTCTCAATGACCCTCATCACTGCTTAACTTTTCATCCCTCATACTTATCTATCATTCCCAAAAGTTAGGGTCTGAGGCATGGTTTTCTTATACTGTGAAGATGGATGTGGGTTTAGGATATCAGTCCTCACATGGTCGCAGAGCTCTGGAGGGTGAGAAACACCTCCAGGTATCAACCCAGTTGGAAGTCGGCCACAGAGGCCCACTGAGCATTAGGGATCAGGGAGGACCGTGGACCCTGAGACCACTAGGATGCGTTCGGGAGTGGTTGACCCCATTCCCTCCTTCCTTTTTCTATTTAACACACTTAGCCAAAAGGAACTCTGCTGACCTAAACTGAAGGCTCTGTGACTGTGACACACATGGCTAACTCTAGAAACACATTGTTCCTGTTTCCCATGAACTGTGGTTTTGGCTTAGGTATTAGATATAATTCAAACTCAGGTCACATTTGGGAGCCTTCAATATGGTACAAGCTTCTTTATAAGATTTAAAAGTATATTTGTAGAATTAGTATATACATATGGAGAGCTGTTTTCAGCTTTAGATGGTATAGATGATTATCTAGAGTTACCAGAAATGGCCCAGCGCGTATTTTGGACTGGGTCACATTCTTTAGGAACTGGTTTGAGCTATAATTAAGAGTCTCTATAGTGTAGGTAGAATTAGCATAGAATAGAAAAGAATTAGGATTTAAGTTCATCATTAGGTGTTGTGTATGCATAAGTTTTAAAAGTTATTGATTATTAGAACATTATGATGTTCGAATTGTTGTATTGCTTTTGAGGAACATTAACCAAGCATAAGGAACAGTGAGATAATTTGGGGATCGTCCTTCCTCATGCTTGAGGAAACACCTGGTGGGTGGGGGATGCCCCTCATCCACCTAGCTTTGTGTTCATGTAAAAGTCTTGTGATTTAATTGGGATTGTCCTTCCTCATGCTTGAGAAAGCACCTGGTGGGTGGGGAACGCCCCTCATTCACCTAGCTTTGTGTTCAGGTAAAAGTCTTATGATTTAATTAGGATTGTCTTTCCTCGTGCTTGAGGAAACACCTGGTGGGTGGGGGATGCCCCTCATCTACCTGGCTTTGTGTTCACGTGAAAGTCTTGTGATTTAATTAGGATTGTCCTTTCTCATGCTTGAGGAAACACCTGGTGGATGGGGGATGCCCCTCATCCACCTGGCTTTGTGTTCATGTGAAAGTCTTGTGATTTAACCTGTGAAATTTTAAGATAAAAGGCTTATGGTTTGTCCCATTAAATGGCTTCTGCACTAGACAGAGTCCAGTCTCTTTCTTTCTCCTCCCTTTCCTTCTTTCTTTTAATATCTATTCCTCCTAACAGAATCGCCGACACCATCTTTCCTACCAGGGACCCCAATATCTGCAGGGGCTGGCGCCCCGCACAACCCCATTCTTATCTTCTCAAGGCCTTCCTGCTCATGTCCATAACTACCTTCTCCTTGCTCCAAATAGGACATTCCTCTCCCTTTATCCAGTCCAGTATGTTTACAAGGGCATCTTAAACATTTCTTTGGAACCGTTCCTTTTATGTCATGGTCCTCTTTTGTCTCAGTTGATCCAGAAAGACAGAAAAGAAATTATTCATTCTATGGTTTGATCACATATAAACAGTGTGAAAGACACTGTATTGCCATGGATGCTCCTGACAATGAACTTCCCAAATCTTAATCATCATTATTCTCTGTTGTGTTCCGGGATGTGTGTTTCAATGCATGCATGTGTGCATCTATGTATAAATAAAGAGTGTATATTTACAACTGTCTGTTTATATTGATATAGCTATATGTCTTCATTGGTTTGTTTCTATCTCACATTTCACTGGTAGCACCAACACAGGGTACTGATTGAATTCAGATGGGGCAGTGCTAAAGAACTGGAACAGACTCCAGTGTGACTTCCTAGACTTCACTTCCTGGTTCTAATTACTCACAACTTATATTCGCTTCTTTGCAAATTGAAGCTCAGCAAAGTGTAGGCATATGGTGGCTTAATATACTTAAAATTCAACTGCAGTTTATAGGTACAAATCAATTTAGGCTCATGTTCTGATTCTCAATTCCTTCCATTAATGCCTTATTTCTACCATCTTATCTGTTCTCAGACAGGGTCAAGAAAATGCAGACCAGAGGCTGGGGCACCATTCAAAGCTAGCATGAATTGGGAGTTGGGCATCAATCTTATATGGTGGCAGAGCTCTGGGGGTACTAATAATGCCAATACACATGCAATCCTAAATGCACTTTTGGGAATATTCTATAACACACAAAAGGATCAATACTTAAATAATCATATGTCTATCACTAATTTGAATTTGTGATTTATTTTACAATTCAAAAAAGGGTTGTATATGGCAGAGATGGCTTTTGGAGGTCTATGAAAATAGTAATACATTGAGAGTGAAGTTACCATGATTCTAATCCCAAGTTATGACAGTCTTTTATGGTGGCATTTCTTTCCATTGAACTGCAGTTTGTGAGGAAACATTCCTTTCGCCCCATCTGGTTTCCTGATTCTTAAGTCCCCTCATAATGTCCTTACTTTCACCCATCATGGCTGTCTTTCCCGCCCAGAAGATAAGGTAAAGTATACTGCACAGCTGAATCAGGAACACCCTCCAAATTATGATGGGTTTGAGATTGGCTTTGAGTTTTGGCTACCAGCATCACATGGCAGCAGAGTTACCTCGCATGGTAGCAGATTTCTAATGAGGGAAGGTACATCAAAGTTTTGTGAGCTCGCTTCCTCTCGCTGAGGGTTTCACCTCTTCCTGTCACCTATTACCTCCTCCTTGCTCCAGATAGGGCTCTGTCCCCATTTGGCCCTCTCTAGGAAAGTTTATGACACAAAAAACCTGAAAGTTGCCCAAGGGATTAAAATTGGCTGCTACTAACCAAGAGTGGCAACAGGAAGAAGCAGCCCTTTCATGACCTATTTCTCTTTTGTCCAGTTTGATTGGAACAATATTGAGCATTATATCTCAATCCTATGGGGAGAAGATTTAACCACAGTGTCAAAAAAGAGAATCTGTTTTGACAAACAGGTGCCTGAGAGTCAATTGTACAAATATCAACTTTTCTTTCTCTTTCATTGTTTATATGTGCATGTGTGTGTTTTCACAGAAGTATATGTATGTATGTCCATATAATCACATATACATTTAAATGTATGTATGTGTATATAAGCACATATACATTTACATGTGTGGGGGGGTGTGGGGGTGTGTCTACATCAATCAATCTTTTTTTAACTCACATTTTCTTATTGGCTTCATCAGAGCTTTCGATGTCCAGGGCAGTTGCCTGCAGGCTAAGGAATTATAGAAGAATTTTAGTAAGACACAACACATAATTTTAACCTACTTTTTTTATCAAATAGCTACTGCAGTTACTCCAAAGAAAAGTATATTTATATTTACTTTTTTAATAGTGTTATTTATTTTTATTTACTTAAGATGAACTTCTCACTATGTTGCTGATACTGATCTTCAGCTCCTGGACTTAAGCAGTCCTCCCACCTTGGTTTTCAAAAGTGCAGGGATTATAGGTACAAGTCACTACAACCAGCCAAGCTGATATATTCATGTTTATATCACTGTTTGAACCTGATGTGCAATTTTCGGTAGATATGAGACATTCTGTGTCAAAAATGAGTATCTTAAAGCCTGTGAAAACAGGAATATGTCCAGACTGAAGAAAAACTCTTAATTATCTTAGGCTCAATGTAAGACAACATTTGTGGTGGCATTTGTTTCAAATTCAACTTCTGTTGTAGGTAATAGATTGCTCTCCTCCCCAACTAAACTCCCAGCTCTCAAGTCTCTCTGTCACCTCCTGTCTTTCACCCATTGCAATTGCCTTCCTGCCCCTCAGATAGGGTCCCTCAGATAGGGCCAAGCAACCCCAGACTACAAGGAGGAGTTCCTTTCAATATGGTGGTGGGTGTGGGTGTGGGTCTCACACAAAGGCAAAGCTTTGGATGGTGAGTGACGTTCTAGGGCCTATGAGCTCCATTCTTCTCTGTGAGAGCTCCACTGATCATTGTCCACTGCTACCTATCCCTTGCTTTAAATAGAATTAGTTTGCTTGGCCCACAGTAGCCTAGGTGACAAACACCATCCCCTCCTCTATGACTTCTGCTTCCTTTTTGTACCTCTATTTAGAAAGCAAATCATAATATATACAGACACTTAGAAACACTATCAAGAGAAATCTGTATTAAGATTGTGTCTCCTGAGATTACACATCCCAATTCTAAATCTCTCTTCAGGTTGCATGTGTGTGTGCATGCATGTGTGAATGTCCACATATGTGCATATATGTTTTTGCTCATTTATATCTTATGTTATTCCCATGACTTCACCCCAGCATAGACTTTAGAGTGACGTGGGATAATGCTGAAGAATAAAAAAGGACACAGTCAGACACCGTGTGCTACTTCCCAGACTCAACTCTTTGGTTCAAATTATCATAAATTGCTATAGAAGTCACATGGTAGTTGACAATTAACACACAATTGTTTCAGTTACTCTAGACAGAAATTTTTCATCTTGTCTTTTTCTTCTTTTTTTTAAAATATTAAGTTGGGGTATCTCTTTGTTGCTGACACTGGTCCTCAATTCCTTGCCTGCAGTAATCTTCCCACCTTGGCCTACAAAGTTGCTGGGATTACAGGTGTGAGCCACTGTACCTGGCCATTTTTTAAAATCACAAGATATTCCTGTATATGCCACTGTTTGATCCTGGTGTGTAATTTTTATTAGATATGAGGCTTTTTATGTCAAAAAGGAGTATCTTAAGCCTGTGAAGACACTAAATACATCCAGAGAGAAGAAAAGCTCTTCATTACCTGTGGCTCAATCGAAGACAATCTTTTATGTTGGCATTTATTTCAAATTCCACTTCATTCATAGGTATAGCTCACACTCACCCTATCTAAATTCCTGGTTGTCAAATCCCTCTATCATCTCTTGACCTTCACCCATATTGGTTGCCTTTTTGTCCCTCAGATAAGGTCAAGCAGCTGCAGACTAGAATCAGGAGTCCCTCCCAATATGATGGTGAATTGGGCTCGGAACATCATTCTCACAAAGAGTCAGTGACAGTGGATCGTGAGTGACTGTTCTAGGGTATGTTAATTCCATTATTCTCAGGTTAGGACTCCTCTGCTAATTATCCACTACCACCTCTCCCCTGCTTTAAGTAGAATTCTCTCTTTCCTTGGCCCAACTAGTGTAGTGTCCTACTGGTACAGTAGCCTAAGATGACAAACACTAGTTGTAGAAAACTCCCTCCTCTATGACTTCTTCCTCAGTGTACCTCTATTCAAAAAACAAATAAGTTACCTAAGAAGCTCACCATGGAAGAATTTTAGAAACACCATCAAGGGATGTCTGTATTGAGATGTGGATCCAGAGACTGCACATCCCATTTCTAAGTCTCTCTGAAGGCTGTGTGTGTATACATGCATATATCAATGTCCAAATCGACACATTTTTGTGTATTCATTTGTCGTACTTTATTTCTGCAACTTCACTTTTTTAGAACCATGTGGGACAGTGCTAAAGAATAGAAAGGTACAGAGTCAGACATGATGTGACTCTCCAGACTTAACTATTAAGTCTGCATGCACGCTTGTGTGAATGCATGTATGAATGTCTACATAAATACATATATGTCTTATATAAATTGTTTTAAGAGTCATGAAGTGGTTCACATGCAATTGTTATGCGGAAAAGTGAATATCCTTCTGCACAGACATGTATTTCTTTCATATTTGTAATGACTCTTTGACCTATGCAAAAATTTCATAACTCAACTGAAAGTTCCGATTTTTCTAATGGATCTGAGTATAATGTGAACACATTTTGAAGTTGAATCTATTTCATATTCACCTGCAGTCTGTAGGGTCAAGTCCTCTTTACCCCAACTGATATCCTCATTGTCAAATGCCTCAATCCAAGCCTTGTGTTCACCATCAAAGGTGCCATACATGCTGTCATACAGGGTAAGACACTACAGGCCTGAGGCAGGGCTCCCTGCACTGTGATGCTAGGTTAGTGTTTGGGACACCAGCCTCACATGGTGGCGGAACTCCTGAGGGTGAGGGACAGATGTAGGGACCCTTAGGTTCTTCTTCCTACTGTGGGCTCTCTGTTCCATGCCCACTGCTACCTACCAGTTGCTCCAAATAAGATTCTCTCTTCTGTTGGCTGACTCTTGGAGAGTCTCAGACATGGAAAATCTGAGTTTCCTCACCCATTGTGTGCTACTAACATGGTGAAGCTTCCCTCTATGACCTGTTTCCCTTTTATCCAACACAACCATTAAAAAGGTAGAAAGTTATCTATAGGTGCTACATTGAGAAGATTTTTTAAAAGTGTTAAGAATACTCTGTATTACAAAGCATGCTCCTGAGAGTAAACTTCACAAGTATCGATCTCTCTGTCATGGTTTTATAAGGTCTTTGGTAAGTGAAAGGGTGTAAGTAGAAGTTGTGTGTGTGTGTGTGTGTGTGTGTGTGTGTGTGTGTGTGTGCGTGTACGCGTGTGTGCATATTATATCTAAATTTAATCTTTCACAACTCAAATTTCATTGGTGGCCCTATCAAAGGTTACTCTTGTCAATTCATTCAGATCTTGGGCTAATATATTAAAACTCATAGTAAGACACAACATGTCATTCTAAACTTTTGCATCAAATAGCTACAATTACTCTGTGAGTTATGACCTGGCTAACCTTTATATATATATATATTATGTGAATATATGAATTATATAGAATTAGTTTAACCTGGTATGCCATTTTTATTAGAAATAAAGTTCTATATGCCAGTAATAAATACCTTTTCCTCTGTAAATAATAAAATGCATCCAGATTAGCTAACTGCATCTTAATCTCAATGTGAAGCACCTTTTGTGATGGGAAAAATTTAAGTCCAACTTTAGTTTGGAAGTCCCTATCCCTTTAATCCTATCTAAATTCTTGAATCTCAATAACCTTCATCACATTCTTAATTTTCACTCATCATACTTGTCTCTTCTGACCAGGAGTTAGGATCTAAAAAAGGGTTCCATCCAAGGTGATGAAAGGCGTGGGTTCGGAGTGGCATCTTCACAAGATGGCAGAACTCTAGAGGGTGAAGACACCTTCCAGGGAACTTTGCTCCCTTTCTTTCTGCTCAGGGCTCCTCTAATCACTGTCCACTGCTACTTCCTCTGTTCCAATAGAACTGTCACCTCTCTCGGGCAATCTTGTAAGGGCTTCTACATATGTATTCTGGACAATTCTTTTGGATTTGGGTTGGTGGCTACTCAGAGTGTCAAACACACTAAGGGAAGGAATCATTCCTCTTATGTGCCTTTTTAGTAGAAATTGATCCAGAAAGACAGAAAGGTAGCTACATCCTACAGTGAGATCACATATAAATAGTATCAATGACACTCTGTATTGCCACAAATGCTCCTGATTGTAAGCTTACCAAATCTCAATCTCAATTATCCTCTGTTGTATTTGGGGTGCTTCTGTCAATATTGCATGTGGACATCTATGTATACACAAAGAGTGTATATTTATATCTAACTCTTTATGTTGATATAACCATATATCTTCACTGGTTTATTTTTCTCACATTTCACTGGTGGTACAATCTACAGTACTGATTGAATTCAAATGAGACATTGCTAAGGAATGTAAATAAACCTAGAGTCAGACACCAGTGTGACTTCTTAGACTTTCCTTTTTGGTTCTCACAACTCAT
>NW_007247872.1:15954-25877 GCF_000164805.1 Carlito syrichta | reverse complement strand
TCCTGCTCAGAAGATAAGGTAAAGTATACTGCACAGCTGAATCAGGAACACTCTCCAAATTATCATTGGTTTGGGATCGCGTTTGAGTTTGGGCAACCAGCATCACATGGCAGCAGAGCTACCTTGCATGGTAGCCGACTCTAATGAGAGAAGTGCACTTCAAAGTTCTTTGATCTCCGTTCCTCCTCCTTTACTTCTCCCTGTCACCTATTACCTCCTCCTTGCTCCAGATAGGGCCCTGTCCCCATTTGGTCCTTTCTAGTAGAGTCTAATAAACAAAAAACCTGAAAGGTGCCCAAGGGATAGAATTGGCTGCTACTAACTAAGAGTGGCAAACATACAACAGGAAGAAACAGCCCTTTTATATCCTATTCCTTTTTATGGTTTGATTGGAACACCATTGAACATTATACCTTGATCCTATGGAGAGAAGATTTAACCACAGTGTCAAAGAGTCTCTGTGTTAATAAGCATATGCTTGAGAGCCAATTGTACAAATATCAACTTCTCTATCTCATTGTGTTTGTTTGTGCATGGGTGTGTGTATGTGTTCACAGAAATATGCGTATATATGTGTATGTAAGCACATATACATTTGTGTGTGTGTGTGTGTGTGTATGTGTGTGTGTTACATCAATCTTGATTTGTTTTTAACTCACATTTTATTGCTGGCTCCATCAGAGCCTTTTCCAGCCAGGGCAATTGGCTTTGGCCTAAGGAATTATAGAAGAATTTTAGTAAGACACAACGCATCATTTTAACTTACTTTTTTGGTCAAATAGTTACAATTGTTCTAGAAAAATCTTATTGATCTTTTCTTTTTAAGTATTTATTTATATTTATCTATTAGAGACGGGGTCTCACTATGTTCCCTGGGCTGGTGTTCAATTCCTGGCCTCAATGACCTTCTACCTGGCCTCCAAAAGTGGTGGGATCACGGGTGAGCCGCCACATTTGGCCAAGTTTTTTAATCATAAAATATTCATGTATATGTCACCGCTTTGAACCTGATCTGCAATTTTTATTAGATATGAGACTTTCTATATCAAAAATGAGTATCTTCAACCTATGGAAACAGTAACGCCTCCAGACTGCAGAATAGCTCTTAATTTTCTTAGGTCTGATGTAAGACAGCCTTTCAAGTTCAACTTCAGTTGTAGATATAGATCACTTCACCCCATCTAAATTCCTGACTGCCAAGTCCCTCTATCACCTCTCGACTTTCATCCTTCGTGGTTCCCCCATTGCTCTCAGACAGAGTCAAATAACTGCAGATGACAAGGAGGAGCATCTCCCAGTGTGGTGGTGGGTGTAGGTGTGGGGCATCAGTCTCACAAGGAGGCAAAGTTCTGAGTGATGAGTGGCAGTTCTGGGTCTATTGGCTCTATTCTTCTCCAGGAGGGTTCTTCTGCTTGTAGGCCACTCCTACCTCTCCCCTGCTTTCAATAGGGTCTCCGTCCTTGGCCCACACTAGTACAGTCTCTTCCATACTAACCTAGGGTGACAAACACTATTGTAGAAGACTCTCTTTGATTTCTTTTTCTATGTACCTTTATTCAATAAAACAAATCATATTATCTACAGAAGCTCACCATGAGAGAACTTCAGAAACACTATCAAGAAAAGTCTGTATTAAGATTGTGCCTCCCGAGACTGCATATCCTAAATCTGAACCTCTCTGAAGGTTGCGTGTGTTTACATGAATGTGTGGATGTCTAAATATGTCTGAGGGGGACCCAAAAACCCAGAGTTTATTTATTTAAAATTGTTATTTATTCTTATGTGTTTAAACTTCAATCATTTTCAAAGTAATCTCTGTTTTATGCAATACACCCATCCAGACACTTTTTCCACGCTCCAAAGTTTGTGAACGCATCCAATTTGATGACTTTTTTTGTTTCTGCCATTTCTTTGTTCCACCTCTTCCACATCAGCAAAATGCTCCCCTCTGAGGGTTTGTAATTCAGGGAAACAAGCAACAACAAAGAGTTGCGCAGAGTGAGATTGGGTGATTAGCAAAGCGAGGCATGCGGGTCATGCCATTTTAGGTCAAAACTGCTGAAAACTCAGTGTGGTGTAGGAAAGTGTACCCGTAGATCACCCATCTTGAGATAGGCAAACACTCTGAGGGAATACCAAAAAAATTCACTGAAACCACACATAACCTCTCACAACAACGCTAGCTGATATACTGGTGTGGGTGGATTCCCAGGACACTTACCGAGTGGGAGAAGCCTGTACTACAAGGAGTCTTCTCTCCAATAAATAATTCTGGGTTATTTTGGGTCTCCCCTAGTATGTATATATATAATATACTTGTATATATATGTATATATATTAATTTATGTCTTACATTACTTCTGTGACTTCACTCCCACTCACTCTTCCAGGGTCACGTGGGATAGTGCTAAAGAATAGAAAGGTAGATCGTCAGACATCGTGGGACTTTCCAGACTTAACTCTTTGGTTCAAATGATCATAAATTGTTATACGAGTCATAAAATGGTTGACTCTTAATTCATGTGCAATCATTATTTGGAAACGCAAATGTCCTTTTTATAGAAATGTGTCTTTTCACGTTTCTGATGATTCTTAGACTTTTGAAAATGTTTCATGACACAACTTGTAAGTTCAGATTTTTACTATTGAAACTGAATACAAAGTGAACAGATATTGCGATTAAATTTATTTCAAATTCATCTGCAGTTTGAAGGTACAAATCTCCTTCACTTCATCTAATTTCCTCATTCTAAAGTCTCTGCCTCTATGCCTTATGTTCACCATCAGAGATGCCATCTCTGCCCTTGCACAGGGTCAAGACACTTCAGGCCTGAAGTAGGGACTCAATGCATTGTGGTGCTAGGTTTGCGTTTGAGACACCAGCTTCACCTGGTGGCAGAACTCTGGAGGATGGGTAACCAATACAGGGTCTATTACCTCCTTTATTTCAGCTGAGGGATCCTCTGCTCCCTGCCCACTGCTTCTTTATTGTGGCTTCAACAAGATTCTCACCTCCCTTGTCCACTCTGGTGGAATCTCAAACACAGAAAATCTGAGTTTCTTCAGCCTTTGCATACTACTACCAAGGATGAAGACTGCTAACATAAGTCATGGCATACTATATGTTTCTCTTTTATCCAATACAACCTAAAAATGGTGGAATATGACCTACACATAATGCAGTGAGAAGACTGAGACGCAGTGCCAGAGATATTCTGTATTGTCATGAATGTTCTTGAGGGTAAATCTCACAGGTCTCAGTCTGTCTCTGTTCTTGTTTGATGTGCTCTGTTTGTACATGCATATGTGTTGCTAGAAGTGTATATATGCATGTGTACACATACATATAAATCTAATCATTCATAGCTCAAATTTCATGGATAGCTCTCTAAGTGGTGAATATTTTCAGTTTATTCAGATCTGGGGCTAATGGATTAAAAATGGTAATAGTCAGACACAATGTGTAATTCTAAACTTTTTACATCACACAGCTACAGTTACTTTAAAAGTTATTATCTGATTTATCTTTAAATACTCATGTGTGTGTATATGACTAATTAGACCTGGTGTGCCATTTTTATTAGAAGGATGTTTTATATGCTAGTAATGAATATCTTAGCATGTGAAAATTGTAATGCATCCAAATTCCTGATTCTCAATGACCTCCATCACCTGATTGCTTTTCACCCCTCAGACTTGTCTTTCCAGCTCAAGAGTTAGGGTCTGAGGCACATGCTCCATCCAATGTGATGAGGGGTGTGTGTGTCAGGTGTCAGCCTCACATGGCGACAGAACTCTGGAGGTGAGGAACCCTTCCAGGGATAATAGTACCAGTCTTTTCTACTTGGGGCTTCTTTGCTCATTGTCCACTTCTACCTCTTCTTTGCTCCAAATAGAATTCTCTCCTGTCTTTGACCAATCTAGTAAGGACTCTTATACAAGCATTCTGTATATTTCTTTGGGATATTGGCTGATGGTTCCTCAGGGTGTCAAACACAATAGGAGGAGGAATTATTCCTCTTCTGACATGTTTCTCTTTTATGCAAACTGATCAAAAACAAGAAAAGTAGCTGATGTCCTACAGTGAGATCACTTAGAAATGATGTGAGGGATACTCTATTTTGCCACAGATGCTCGTAACTATGAATGTCTTAAATCACAGTCATCATAATTTTCTGTTGTATATGTAGGTCTGCATCTGTGTATGTATGTGTATGTCTATGTGTATACTGAATGTGCATTTATCATCTCTCTATGTTTATGTAGCCATATGTCTTTACTACCTATTTCTATCTCATATTTTACTGGTAGCTTCATGTCAGGGTACAGACTAAATTCAGATGGGGCACTGCTATGATCATTAAATATACCTAGAGACAGATACCAGTCTGACTTCCTAGACATCACTTTCTAGTTCTAATCACTCACATCTCATATTCAGTTCTTTATCATTGAACTTAAGCACATTGTAAGTATTTGGAGCTTATAGTTTTCTTTAAATTCAGCTGCTGTTTCTAGGTAAAAATCCCTTTACCTTCATCTCATTTTCTGACTTTCAAGTCCAACCATTAATGCCTTATTTTCAAAATCATCGATGTCTTGTGTTATCACAGATAGGATACAAAAAATTTCAGACCTGCAGCAGAGGTTCCAACAAATTGGATGATGAATTGGGGGCTGGGCATCAGTCACACACAGTAACAGAGCTCTAGAGGGTACTAGAGGGTACTAATAATACCAATACTCATGCAATCTGAATAGGGCTAGTTTGGATTTGGTACAATTTTAAAGTGAAAATGAGGCTTTGTAGGGCAGTAATAGATATTGTAGGCCCATGAAAAGAGCAATACAATAATAGGGAATTAACTATATTAACCCTAAGGTACAGCAGCCTTCCTGGTGGGATTTCTTCCTAATTTAACTGCAGTTGGAGAGGGAACATTTCATTTACCCCATCTAAGTTCCTCATCTTAAGTCCCCTCAACACCTCCCTTCTTTTTCTCATCATGGCTCTTCTGTCCAAAAGGTATGATCAAGTATCCTACATGCCTGAATCAGGAACTCTGTACTAAATGATTGTGGGTTTGGGCTTGAGATTGTGTTTGGGCCACCAGAATCACACAGTAGCAGAGCTCCAGAGAATGAGGGACACACCAAGATTCTGTAACCCCATTCCTTTTGTTGAGTGCTTCACTCCTCCTTGACACCTGTTACCTCCTCCTTGCTCCAAGTGGGGTTTTTTCTTACTCTGGCACACTCCAGTAGAGTCTGATAAATGGAAAACCTCAGTTTTCTAAGGATTAGGGATTGGCTGCTACTAATTAAGAGTGAAAAACAGGAAGAAGGTCCCTTTCATGATCTGTTCCTCTTTTATCCACTTCAATCTGAAAAAGATTAAGAGGTTCTCTACAGACTTTATGACACTCTGTATTCTAATGTTCTCTCATGATGAGCTTCAGTACATAATATGGTTTGTATTTTGAATAGAAGTACAAGAAGAACAAGTCATAGAGGAAGGAGTTTACCTCTTCTCCCAAAACAGCTAGGATCATAGGCATGAGCCATCATGTGAGCAAACTTATTCATCCTATAATATTCATTTATATGTCATCCTGTAAACCAGATGTGTCATTTTTAATAGATGTGAGACTTTCTATGTCAAACATAAATATCTTGAACCCATGGAAATAGTAATTCTTCTAGACTGAAGGAAAATCTTTATTACCTTAAGCCCAAGGTAAGACAGTCTTTTGAGGTTGCATTTCTTTCAAATTTACCTTCAGTTGTGCGGATAGATTGTTTTCACCCCTTCTAAATTCCTGGTTCTCATGTCCCTACCTCACTTCCTCATCTTCACCTATAAAATGGACTTCCCTGCCCCTCAGATAGGGTCAAGTACCTGGAGACTAGAAACAACCGCTTATTCCAGTGTGACAGTGAATGTGGGCTTGGAGTGACCATCTCATGTGGTGGCCAGGCTCTGGAGTGGGCGAGTGACAGTTTTAGCATCCTGAGATTGAATATCCCAGCTCCAAGTCTCTCTGCAGCTTTTGTGTGTGTGTGTGTGTGTGTGTGTGTGTGTGTGTGTGTTCATGCATGTATGAGTGTCTACATATGTATGTATCTGTTTTCATTCATTTATATCTTACATTATTTTCGTGTCTTCGCCCCAGCATATTTTTATTGGGCCACGTGGGTCAGCGCTAAAGAATTTAAAAGAAACATAATCAGACATCATGTAACTCCCCAGATTGACATTTTGGTTCAAATTTGCTTAAATTTCTTTATAGGCTATGAAGTGGTTGAGTCTTAATTGACATACAATCAGTAATTAGAAAATGTAAATGCCCTTCTTCGTGGAAATGTATCTTTTCATATTTGGAGTGAAATCTTAGGACTTGAAGAAGTTTAATGACCTAGGCTGTAAGTTCAGTTTTTACTATTGAAGCTAACTGCAATGTGAATAGATTCTGTGGTTAAATTTATTTCAAATTCACCTGTGACTTCTAGGAACAAATCCCTTTTACCCCATCTAATTTCCTCATTCTCAAATCTCTCCTTCTATGCCTTATGTTCAGCATCAGAGATGCCATCTCTGCTGTCACACTGGGTGAAACACTGCAGGCCTGAGGCAGGGGCCTCATGCATTATGATGCCAGCTTGGGGCTTGGGTACTGTCTTCACATGGTAGCAGAACTCTGGAGGGGGCTACAAATGTAAATATAAGCCTGTTAGCTCCTTTCTTTCTCCTGAGGGCTCCTCTGCTACCTGCTCACAGATACTGCCTTGTTGCACCAACCAGGAGTCTCTCCTTCCTTTCTCCACTTCAGTAGAAGCTCATACCCAGATCTGAATTTCTTCAGCCTTTGTATGCTACTAACTTAGGGTGAGAAATACACTAACAGGGTGAAGCATCCCTTTATGATCTGATTCTCTTGTATTCGACACAATCTAAAAAATGGTGGGGAGTGACCTACACCTGCTACAATGAGATTTAGATAGATACAGCACAAAAGATACTCTGTATTGCTATGGATGATCCTGGCAGTAAATCTCACAAATCTCAATCTCTCTGTGTCCATGGTTTATGTGTTTTCTTTGTGTGTGGACACCTGTTAATATGTGTTTGAGCACATATATCTATATTTAATTTTTCATGGCTCAATTTCATTGGTGGCTCTATCTGTAGTTGTTTTCAGTTCATTCTAATCTGGAGCTAGCAGATTAAAATCGATCATAGTGAGAAACAATGTGTAATCCCACATTTTTGGCATTAAATAGCTTCAATGAACTCCCCAAGTTATTACCTGATAAGTCGTTAAATAGTCATGTGTATGTATATGACTAATTTGGCCTGTTATGACATCCCTATTAGAAATTACACTTTAAATGATGGTAATGAATAGCTTAGCCTGTGGAAATAGTAATGCTTACTGATTAAGTAACTATATATTAATCTCAGTGTATAGCAGCCTTTTGTGTTGGCATTCATTTCAAATTCAGTTTTAGTTTGTAAGTCTCCATCCCTTCAAGTTCATATAAATTCCTGATTCCCAATGACCTCTGTCATCTGATTACTTTTCTTTATTTGTCTTCCTTGTCCCAAAGTTAGAATCTGAAGCAAAGATTCCATCTAACATGATGTTGGCTGTGAGTTTGGAATGTCAGCCCCACAAGGTGGCAGAGTTCTGGAGGGTAAGAAACAATTCCAGGAATATTAGCTCTGTTCTTTTCTACTCAAAGCTACTATGCTTCTTGTGACAAACAGGAAGAAGCAGCCCTTTTGTGATTTGTTCCTTTTTATACAATCTGATCTGAAAAAGATAGAAAGTTATCTATAGAACCTACGGTGAGAAGACTTAACCACAGTCTCAAAAACACTCTGTATTACCAAGGTTATGCCAGATAATCTATTTTATAATTATCAACTTCTCTCTCCCTTTCATTGTTGTATGTTTCTGTGTGTACTGATAGAAGTATGTATGTGTGTTTGTGTATATATATACATTTGTATGTGTGTATACATTGATCCTCATTTGTTTTAAACTCACATGGTACTATTGGCTTCCTCAGAACTTTCTCCTTTCACTTCAATTGGCAGCAGCCTAAGGGATTATAAAATTATTGGATGAAACACATAATTTTAACTTACACTTTTTGGTCAAATAGCTATAGCTTTGCTAGATATAAGCTTGCTCATCTTTAAATATTCATGTATATATCACTCTTTGAACCTGCTGTGTTGTTTTTAGTAGATATGAAGCTTTCAATGCTGGAAATATGAATACCTAGAGACTGTGGAAATAGTAAAGTTTCCAGATTGAAATCAAGCTCTTTCATAGCCTAGTCCCAATATAGTGCAGACTTTTGTGGTGACATTTATTTCAAATTCACTTTCATTTGTTGGCATATATTGCTCTCACTCAATCTAAATTTCTGGCTTTTATATCCCCCTATCATTCTCTTACTTTCTCCATCATAGTTGTCTTTTTTGCCCATCAGAGAGGATCAAGCAACTGCAGCCCTGAGTCAGGGTCTCCATTCAATAGAATGGTGAGTTTAGGTCTGGAACAGTAGCCTCACATGGTAACAGAGCTCTTGGGGGTGAGGAACACATTCAGGGCTATTAGCTTAATCTTTTCTGTTCAGGGATCTCTTGATTCAATTTCACTTTTACTTCTTCCTCGATATGTTTTATACTCACATTTCACTGATGTCATCATCAGAGATTTCTTCTGTCACTGCTGTTGGCTGAGGGCTAAGAGATTGTAAAAGTTAAAACAGTATTGCTCCTCATTTTTTCCTTGTTATAGATTGCATAGCATTCACTCCCCTTATTTAAGTAATTACGTTCTAATGCCTATAACCAATGATGCAATCTTATTTTGAAATAGAGTCATTGCAGAATTATGGAGTTAAGAGGAGGTGATACTGGTATAGATATAATCTAGTAAGACTGGCACTCATAAAAAAAAAAAAGGAAGCTTGGACACAGACACACACACAGGAAGAATGCAATTGGAATAGAAATGCAGAAATCTGGGAGATGTGTCTACACTCTAACAAATGTCAAAGATTATCAGCAACCAGCACCAGCTGGCAAAATTTCATGGGACAGATTCTTCCTTACAACTCACAAAAGGCCAACTCTACCAAAACCTTGACTTCAAACTCCTAGATTCTAGGACCATGAGATGATAAATGTTTGTTGTCTAAGTCACTCAGTTTGTAATAATTAGTTAAAGCAGCCCTAGAAAGTAGTACCGTCTAGTGTAATAGAGTCTCATACACAGGCAATCTGACCGTTTTCTAGAAGTTGCGACTACCAGATAGGAGGATGACATTTGCTTCATAAAACCTATCTCTGTTCTACCCAATTAGCCCACAAAAGGAAAGAATGTCACATGCAGTAACTGAAACTTCCAGTAGTTTAGAAACAATGTCTACGAAACTCTGTATTTAATATCTATACTGTGATTGTTGGTCAAATGCATATATGTATGCATATACACAACCTTTCACTGATAACTCCATCTAGGTTAGTGAAGTCATTTCATTTGGGTTAGAGTTAAAGGAATAAATTGTATGTAACCAAATACTATGTGAATTCATAGACTCATTTTTTATTCAAATTAGCAACAATATCATTGTCGCTCACCCCTGACCAGCAGGAAGGAGGCAACAACAACGTGTTCTTCTCAAAGCGGTTTATTCAGCCTTTACACCATGCCAGCTTCTTCATCTCTTTCTCTTCTTCTTCTTCTTTCTTTCTTCTAGCTTCTTCTTCTTTCTTTCTTCTAGCTTCTTCTCCTTTCTTCCCCGTTGTCCTGTACTTATATCCCTTGGTCTCCACCCACAAGTCCCGTTCCAGCGTGTCAGCAGTTCATAGGCTCTGCAGCGTTGCACTTGCGCAGTGCACAGTG
>NW_007247872.1:13482-15934 GCF_000164805.1 Carlito syrichta | reverse complement strand
TGGGTTAGAGTTAAAGGAATAAATTGTATGTAACCAAATACTATGTGAATTCATAGACTCATTTTTTATTCAAATTAGCAACAATATCATTACAATTAATACATCAGTTGATCGCTAAGAAAATTCACATGTAAATTAGCTATTTGGAAACACGTATTTTATTTATCCCTGGAAATAATGCCTTTTATGATGAAAATGTAATTCTTAGGCCTGTAAAAAAAATCTTAATGAATCAAGATTTAAGAGCATCTTTCTAATACTGAAACTAACCCCAATGGGGCAAAATTTATTTTGAAATTATCAGTTTTAGGTAACTATTTGTGAAAATATACATATAAACTTTTCATCCTATTATCTTTGTTTGAGGGTATTTTAAGTCACAGCAACAGGCCTTAGGAAAGAGAATCTCTCTCTGAGTTTCTGTCCTCTTTTCACCTGTCCATGGGAGAACCCTAAAGTGACTGTGGGTCATAAGACGCTTATTCCAGAGATTGTCTAGACCCATACCCTGAAGAAGGAATGCTCACAGAATCCACAAAGAATCTGAACAGACAGGTCTTGCTGGTATTAGATCACACCCTCTAGATCAAGCACATTTTTATAGGTTGTCCATACTTCAGTCATGTCTGTTGAAAGCAACTTCATAAAAAACTCCAGAGGACAGGGTTCAAAAAGCTTCCTGATGGGTGGCACACTTGAGGAGAGCAAGGAAGCTTTGTGCCCCTTCCCCCATACCTCATCTAGACATCTTTTCATCTGTATCTTTTTAAATACACCTTATAATAACCCAGTAAATGCAAACAAGTATGTCCCTGAATTCTGTGAGATACTCTAGCAAATTAATTGAACCAGAAGAAAGGCTCATGGGAACCTACTTGAAGCTGGTGGGTCAGAAGTTCGGAGGCAACTGGTGAGAATGCAGTGGCGGAGGGATCATCTTATAGGACTAAGTCCTCAACCTATGGGATCTGGCACAAGCTTTAAGTACAGAATATTGGATTTTAATTGCAGATTACTCAGCTGGTATCTGATGCAGAATTGATTGCATGCTTGGTGTATGGTGAAAAATCTCCACACATTTGGCCAGAGATGGTTGTTGTTGTTGAGTGAGAGAATACAAAAAGCACTTTGAGTGTTTTTTCTTTTCTTTTCTTTTCTTTTGAGTTGGGGTCTCACTTTGTTGCCAAGACTGGGGTGCAGTGGTACAATCAAAACTCACCAATTCTGGCAAACCTTCCACCGCAGTCTCCCAAGTAACTGCAACTACATATGCATGCCATCTTGCCCAGCTAATTATTTTTATTGTTGTAGAAGTTAGGTCTCTCTATGTTGCCTAGGCTAGTCTTTAACTCCTGAGCTTTCCTACCCCTTAGATAGGGTCAAGTAGTCTTTTCTACCCCTCAGATAGGGTCAAGTGACTGCAGGATAGATGCAGTAGCTCTTTCCAATGTGATGGTGGGTGTGGGTTTGGAGCTCCAGTTCCACATGGTGGCAGAGCTCTGGAAGGTAAGGGATAGATACAGGGCCCATTAGGTCCACTAATTTCTGCTGAGAACCTCTCTTCTCCCTGCCCATCGCTACCACCTCTTTGCTTCCAAATAGGGTTCTCTCTTTCTCACACATAGGCACTGTGATAATTTCCTAAGGGTTTTGGCTACTTGTCCCTAAAGTTTATGCCACAACCATGAGTAAGTGTATGTTCACTTGTTTCTCTTCATTCCATCTAGATCCAAAACAGAAAAAGTTTACATACAGGTCCTGATAGGCTGTCAAGTATACTCTGTATTGTCATAACCACTCCAAAATAGTTTTCCCACTAGAATGGAAAAAAAAACAAAAAACCCTATCATTGATATTCTGTTTAGAACATGCTGAAAAGGCAGTTAAATCATACTTAGATCTGTCAATAAACAAAAAACATACACAAAGAATACAGTGAGATCATTTGGAAAGAATCATGCTCTTTTCTGACAGAAATTTCAGGGCACAAAAAGTCATATTAGGCAACAAGGGAAAGAAGAGCAATGTAAATCTTTTTTAAAAGCAGAAGAAAAATAACAAAAATTAGATCAGAAATTATCTACATTGAATACAAGCAAGCAACATAGAAAAATTAACAAAGCCAAAAGATATTTTTAAAAGATCAATAAAATTGTTAAACTTCCAGCTTGACTAACCAGGAACAAAAGGGAGATATTACAAATTATTAACATCATAAATTATAGAGAAATACTCATGACTAATCACATGGGCATAAAAAGAATTATAAGAAAATATCATGAACAATGCGCACAAATTTGATAACACATGAATTAAAACAATTCTTTTCTATATATTTTATTTTACTCTAAAGATGTAGGGTCCAAGCCGGGCTCGGTGGCTCAGCCTGTAATTCCGCGCCTTTGGGAGGCTGAGGCGAGTGGATTGCCTGAGCCCGCGGGTTCGAGACCCA
>NW_007247872.1:1446-13372 GCF_000164805.1 Carlito syrichta | reverse complement strand
CCAACTCAAAAAAAAAAAAAATGTAGGGTCCAAGTCAGGATTGGGTACATAAGTGGTTCAGGTACAGGTGAAGAAGACACAAACTACCCATACTCACAGAAGTAGACATTGGTAACCTGAATAGATGTGTATCTGTTAAAGTAATTAAACCAATAACATTTGACCTTTCAAAATAGACACTAGGCCTACATAATTTTACTGGCGAATTCTACTAAACATTTCAGTAAGAAATGATCTCAACTCTCTAAAATATATTCCAGAAAATAGAAGTACAGGAAACCCCTCTTAATTCATTTTATAATGCTAGCACTACTCTGATACCAAAACTCAACAAAGACATTATAGGAAAAGAAAACCACAGACCAATATCTCTCATGATATAAATTCTCAACAAAATATTCGTAAGTCTAATCCAATAATGTCCAAAAATTTTACATTACAACAAATTTAGATTTATCCCAGGTAGACAAGGCTGGTTTAACATTGAGAATCGATTAATGCAATCCACCACATCAACAGCCTCAAGAAGAAAAATTATAAAGTATCAACAGATAGAGAAAAAGGACTTGACAGAATATAAGACTCATCATGGTAATAATAATGACAACAACAATAATAATAACTTCAGGAGACTAGTAATAGAGGGGAAATTTCCAACTGTACATCTACAAAAACCCTACAGTTAATGTCATGCATAATATTGAGAAAGCAGAAGTTTTAAAGCAGAAGTTTTCCTGTTAATATCAGGAACAAAGCAAAGATATTTTCTCTCATGATTATTTTTCAGCATCATACTTGAAGTGTAGCTAATGCAATAAGAAGAAAATTCAAGTATGCAGATTAGAAAGGAAGAAATGAAACTATTTTTGTTCACAGACAACATGATTGTCTGTTTAGGAAATCCCAAAGAAGAGTCAAAAAACAAAAACACAGCAGTGACGAATAAACAATTATATAAGGTTTCTGGGGACAAGGTTAATGTATAGCAGTCAATTGCTTTCTTACATAACAGGAATTAAACACTAGGATTTGAAATTAAAGGTACAACACCTCATATTAGCTTGTTTATAAATCTAAATAAGTATGAGATCTATATGAGAGAAACTTCAAAACTAATGAAATAAATCAAATAAGATCTAAATAAATAAAAAGATACTTCATATTCATGAATAGGGAGTCTCACTATTGTTAAGATGTCAGTTCATTCAACTGACAGATTCTATGAAATCCCAAGTTATTTTCTGGATGTTGACAAATCCAGACAAATCCCAAATTTTCTGGATGTTGATTCAATGGGAATCATTATTTAACCATTTAAACGTTTAAATGAGAAGTCAAAAGGCTTAGTATAGTTAAGACAAGAATTAAGAAGAAAAAGTCAGAATATTGACAGTAATGGGTGCCATATCTTACCATAAAGTCACAGTCATGAAGACAGTGTGCTTCTGGCAAAAGAACAGAAAAATTGATCAAAGGAATAGAACAGAGATCCCAGAAATAGGTCCACACACAAACAGGCAAGTGATCTTTAACAGAAGAGCAAAGGCAAGCTAGTGGAAAAAGAATAGTCTCTGCAACAAACGGAGCTGAAACAACTGAACATCCACATGCAAGAAATGAATCTAGAGGCTCACTTCACATTTTTCATAGAAATTAAATGAGAAGCCTTCTAGAAAATAACATAGGAGAAAACTAGATGACATTAGGTTTGGCAATGACCTTCTAGATAAAACACCAAAGGTATGATCTATGAAAGAAAAGTGAAATACTGGACTTCATTAAAATTTAAACCTCATGCTTTATGAAAGACATTGTGAAGAGAATGAGAAGACAAGATACAGACTGGGAGAAAGTGCTTTCAAGAACATATCTGATAAAAAAATTTATCAAAAATGTCCAAACAAGCCTTAAAACTGAACAGTCAGAAGATGCACCAGCCTAATTAAAAGGTGGACAAGAGTTCTGAACAGACACCTCACCAAGAAGATATATGGATGGCAAATGTACACATGGGAAGATTCTTAACATCATATGCCACAAGACAATTGTAAATTAAAACAACAAAGAGATACCACAACACCTCTATTATTAGAATGGCTAAAATCCCAAACACTAACAACAACTAAACACTGGCAAAGATGTGGAGTGATGGAAACACACATTTATTGCAAAATGAGATGCAAAATGGCACAGCCACTTTAGAAGTCAGTCTGACAGTTTCTTACAAAGCCAAACCTAGTCTTGCCATACAACACAGCAATTGCCCTTTTAAGTATTGACACCATTTAGTGGAAAAGTTATGTCGACACAAACACCTACACACAAATGTTTATAGCAGTCATATTCATCATTGCTAAATATCAGAAGTGACTAAGATGTCCTTCAGTAGGGGTGTGGGTCAATAAACTGGTATATTCACACAATGCAGTATTATACATCTACAAAAAGAAATGAACTATCAAGTCAAAAAAATACATGGAGAAACCTTTAATGCATATTGCTAAGTGAAAAATGCCCATCTGAAAAGGCTACACCATATTTACTATATGATTCCCACTATTTTGCATTCTGAAAAGGTAAACCTATAGAGACAGGAAAAATAGATTAGGAGTTGTCAGGGCAGTTTTTTAGAACTGTGAAATTATTCTGGATAAGGTTGTAATGGTGGATACATGACAACATACATTTGGCAAACCTCATGGAACACAAAGATTGTACCCCAATGTCAACTATGAATATTAGTTAACAATAAGGTTTCTATATGGATTCATCAGCTGTAACAAATATACCACACAAATGCAAGATATTAATAACAGGAGAAATTGTATGGGATAGAAGAGGTATAAGGAAACTGTCTGCACTTTTTCTTTAATTTTTTTACATAAACTTAAATTTGGTCTAAAATAAAGTTTATTTTTAAAAATACAGGAAAAAATAATTCTGAGCATGCCCTTTATCAACAAAGCAGAAAATTTTGTAAACATAATTAAGGTGCAGATGATTTCCTACCTCTTGTTCTACCTTATCAATTGGTGACCAGGAACTACACCTTGCATTGAAACTCTTATTGTTCCAGCATTTTCTTTCCTTTCTTTGAATTTTTAAAAGTCAAACTATTACCTGGATGCACTTCCCCATCCTTATGCTTATGTCTCTCTCTCACTTCCCAAAGTTTTCAACAATAACCATAATGGAAGAGAAAATGAGAAGGAGAGGTTTATCATCATTGCTGCTTCTCCCTTGCTTCCTTCCTCAGTAGAAACCAGCATCAGGTGTAGTTAAGGTAAAATTAGAGAATATTAGACTAGCTGAAGAAAATAGGAAAGACCTGAAGGGCAATCCTTGGGTCTTTACTCCTCCATCCCTTCCATCAGCAAAGCCCAGGTTACAACTTAGGGAGACTGTCTTCACCAGTGCTACTTTTCTCAGGAGCTAAAAAGTGATATATTTATCAAATTAAACTAAACTTTGTTGGGAGCCAGTCACGGAGGCCCACTGAGCATTAGGGATCAGGGAGGTCCATGGACCCTGAGACCACTAGGATGCGTTTGGGAGCTGTTGACCCCATTTCCTCCTACCTTTTTCTATTTAGCACACTTAGCCAAAAGGAACTCTGCTGACCTAAACTGAAGGCTCTGTGACTGTGACAGGCATGGTTAACTCTAGAAACACATTGTTCCTCTTTCCCATGAACTGTGGTTTCGGCTTAGGTATTAGATATAATTCAAACTTGGGGCACATTTGGGAGCCTTCAATACAGTATAAGCTTCTTTATAAGATTTAAAAGTATATTTGTAGAATTAGTATATACATATGGAGAGCTGTTTTCAGCTTTAGATGGTATAGATGATTATCTAGAGTTACCAGAAATGGCCCAGCATGAACTATGGACTGGGCCACATTCTTAAGGGCCCAGCGTGTACTTTGGACTGGGCTGCATTCTTTTGAACTGGTTTTAACAACTAGTATAGGGTTTTTCTCTATTCATTATAGAAACTGAATTTATTTTACTCATAGAAAGTATTGTAGAAAGTATTGTAGAAGAGGTTATGCTAACATCAGGGAATTATGTTAGTTCAAGCATGATCAAACATGATATTTTGAGGTTTAATAAGAATACAGCTAACTTTAGAAATTTCATTGTTCCCATTTTCTACTATTATGGTTTTGGCTTTAGTACAATTTACAGTTTATATTTGGTTTTATTTTTAGAAGCTTTATTGCTAATGGTCAGCTTTATATATTAGGATTAGGAATTATAAACTTTTATAGAAGTTAAGATAGATATATAGGATTTTAGAAGAGCCATTTTGTTAAGAGATTGTAATCAATTGTTCCTAGAAACAGCCCAGCGTGATCGTTGGACTGAGCCACATTCTTTAGGAACTGGTTTGAGCTATAATTAAGAGTTTCTATAGTGAAGGTAAAATTAGCATCGAATAGAAAGGTATTAGGATTTAAGTTAGTCATTAGGTGTTGTGTATGCATAAGTTTTAGAAGTTATTGATTATTAGAATATTATGACATTAGAATTGTTGTATTGTTCTTCAGGAACATTAACCAAGCATAAGGAACAGTGAGATAATTTTGGGATTGTCCTTCCTCATGCTTGAGGAAACACCTGGTGGGTGGGGGATGCCCCTCATCCACCTGGCTTTGTGTTCATGTGAAAGTCTTGTGATTTAACCCGTGAAAATTTAGGATAAAAGGCTTATGATTTGTCCCATTAAATGGCTTCTGCACTAGACAGAGTCCAGTCTCTTTCTTTCTTTCTCCTATTATCTATCCCTTCCAGATTCGCTGACACTGCCACACCTTTCAGGGACCCCCAATTCTCTGCAGGGCCTGGCCCCCGCAAAAGTTGGCCTGATGATGTCCCGTACTTGAGTCCTTATGCTATGAACTGCAAGCTAACTTAGTGTCTGAACTAACTGAAAGCCTAATTTAGGAGTATAATCCTATACAGATAGCTGAGTCTCAGTCCATTATAGCAGCTGAGCTTCAGTCTGTTGCAAATGGCCAACTAATTCCAATAGGGCAAAATATTGAGCTGTAACCAGTTAAACTGTCTCTGTTTTCTGTCCATGAATACTAACTGACCATGTTGCTGGGTGCTGTTCTGAAAACTTATTCTGGTTCTGAAAACTTCTCAGTTCATGAAACACTCTTAGAAGATTAACCTCTTTTAACTTTAACTTATTTAAGATATTTTTCCCCAACAATCCCAAGGAATTAGTTGCTTGGACACAGTGTTTTATGGTTTCTGAGACTCTCGCTCCTGGGGCTCATCACTTTATCTTATGTTAGACTTATTGAAATAGACACAGGATAAATGTGAAACACTAACAGTGCAAAAAAAATAATACATAAAAACAGAATGTCCAATTATGTAACAAAGAAATTGATCTGGTGTAAGGCAGATCCACCCAAAAAACACAAGGTTCATGTAGGTTTGTTTTATTTCTAAGAAAAATATTTAGAATCTTAGACTTTTCACAAAATCTATGTCAACATATAGAGTTTCTATTAATAACTTGTTTAGTCTTTCTCTACCAAGTAATAAAGGCAGTGAGGTGACAGCACAGGAACAAATGGAGCAAAACGTTGACCTCAGAAATAGACTCATGTAAAGTATGTAATTAATGATGATTACATAAACAAAAAAAGAATGAATTGATAGATAGCATTGAGAAAATCAACTCAGTATTTGGAGGAAAATAAAATGAGATCCCTACCTCACATCATATTCAAGGATATGTAGATTAAAAAACTAAATGTGCATATTGAAACTATAAAATTTGAAATTACTTTTGTGAAGTTGATGTGTGAAATTTTCAAAAATAAAACACTAAGGCAAAAAGTTCTATCATGGGTAAAATAAAGAACAACAATGACAGAGTTAGCAGGCAGAAAACAGGCTGGGAAAGCATAATTGCAATGTCTAAAACTGACAAGGAAGATGATTTGAATATATAAGGAGATAGACCATGCTTTTGAATGGCATTTCACATGTCTTACTCTTTTTTGCGTGCTATAAAGGAATACCTGAGGCTGAGTAATTTAAAAGAAAGGACGTTTATTTGACTCCCAGTTCTGTAGGCTGCACAAAAAGCAGGTATCAACATCTGCTCCTAATGAGGCCTCAGGCTGCTTCCATTCATGGCAGAATGTGAAGGGAAGCCAGTATGTGCAAAGATTACATGGGGAGAGAGGAAGCCAAAGAGGGTGGGAAGTTGCCAAGCTCTTTTTAACAACGCACCCTTGTGAGAACTAATAGAGTACTCACATACCCCCACCTAGGGAGAGCATTACTCTATTATCACCCATACATCTCCCATGAGGTGCCACCTCCAACATTAGGGATTGAATTTAAATGTTTTTTTAGGTAGACAAAATTCCAAATCATACCAGCATGATTTTAATTTTACTAAGAAAATTTAATTTTTGCCAAGTTGATTACAAATGTAATATAATCACATCAAAATTATACATGATTTTGTTTAGAAATTTGAAAAACTTACTCCAAAATATAGAATATCCAGAAGAGCACATGCAAATGAACAAGATAAAAACATGAACACTTTGGGCAAAGTTCATGAATAGGAAATTACAGAAGAGAAATCCCAAATGCTATAATCATGTAAACAGCTGCTCAAACTCATAAGTTATCAGATAGATGCAAACTAAAACACAATGCAGTATAGGTTACCATCCATTGGCCTGGCTAAAATTAGAAAGTTTGACCATGCTAGGTGTTGGTTTGGTTGTGTATGTATCAGAATCATCATGCATTGTTGATGGGATGGAGACTAGTGTAACCAGTGTGGAGAGCCACAGGCAGCACTCAGTAAAATAGAAAATATGGAACCCTATGGCCCACCAAGCCCTCTCTCTTTTATATTCCTACGGAAACATGCAAACAGGTCCATAGGGGATGAGTATAAGGATAATCACTCTGCAGCACTGTTTATGAAGGTAAAGGGGTTGTAAGCAATATGAGTGTTCCTCATTAGGGAAACAGATAGATGGATGTATGCCATGGAATAAATTCTGCATACCAGTTAAAAGGAACAACTAAAGATATACACAACAAGAAAGAAGAGTCATAGTACTGAGCTAAAAGGTAACAAGATGAGATATAACTTAATGCCATGTAAGTATCTTTAAAAATACATGTAGGCCAAACAACAATATTTATTTTACCAGAACACATACAAATATACGATACTGTATATTAAACACATTGCCTATATGTATATATCTATAGCTGTGTATAACTATCTATATAGCTATATTCTATGATCTATATAGAACTACTGAAAAAGCCTAAAAGTGATGACAGTGGCAATGAGCATAGCAAATGCACAAATATTGATTTCTAAAAACAATCAGACACTTTGAAGTAACAATTGATTTTAGGGAAGGGGAATGCGCAAAAGGTTGCAGGAACATGTCAAGTCAAAAGGACATAGGAGCCAGCTTTTAGGGACTCCCATGGGTTAAATCTGAGACCATTTGAGCATCAAACTAAATAATAATAGAAATGGATTGTAACTCATTCAAATAAAATAAAAAACTATCAGTTTATTGAGATAAGAAATAAAAGTAGGAATAGCTCTCCTTTACACTAGAATGATAGATATTAAATGTCAAATAGACTAGTTTGAAAAAAATGACCATTTTGCAACCATCATAATTAAAATTGATTCACAAATAATTATCAATGAATGCTAAAACTAGTACATAAAAGCTTTATGTGGAACAAGATATTGAACATTGACATAGTTTGAACATAGACTCAAAGTTCTCCCCCTAAATTACTCATTAATTATTAGTGCAACAATATTGTCAGTGAATAAATCTGGCAGCACTACTGTACCAAGTGATTCATGTTAACATATACTAATATTAAGACCAACCTGATACTCTGCACTGAAAAGCATGCAATGTCATTTCCTGCCAAGTGATATTCCTTGAAAAATTGCATAATCATAATCTTATCACAAGGAACCAGCACACAAATGCATATTGAGGGACTTACTACAAAACAAAGGACCTGTACTCTAAAAATTTCAGTGTCATGAAAGACAAAGTAAGGCTGAGAAACCATTCCAGCTGAAAGGTGAGTGAAAAAAAGAAAAATTAAATACAATGCAATGAATGATCCTGGAATGGATCTGACATCCAGTGACATTTCTAAAAATAGTGCTGTCACCCTCAGTCAGCAGCAAGAGTAACTGACAAGAGATGATTGTACATGAATGATGGATGAGACCAAAGTGCCGCTCAAACCTTCCTAAGGGATCAGAGAAGTATCCTGGTCTCAGCGAGGAGACTATAACTAATCAGATTGCTTGTGATCTAATTTATAGTAATATCACAGGTTTTAAAGAATGAAAAATGGAATAAGAGAAGACTCACAAGCACTGCATGTTTCCACTGCCTCAGGCTCACAGAGCATTCCCAGACCTGCCGAGAAGTGAAACTCAAAGGAAAGGAGAGGCACAGATTGTCTTTGAGATCACTCAACTGCCCTTTCCTGACTATCCTCATCACAAACTTTGACTGGGTTTTCTAAGAAAACATGTATTTCTTTAGGGAAAAGAATCAACTTTTATGAGCATTCTGCCCCCTTCCATCTATGGACCAGATTAAAATGAATAAGCTGGAATTCAAATGGGTCAACTCATTTTTTTAATATGAGCTGGTGTGCCTGGAAAGGGGACATGCAAGTCTGCATAATGGATGCCCAACACACAGTGTCCATCAGCTTATCACTCTGGGAAACAGTTTTGTGTCATCAGTTAACCAGCATCAATTAGGCTTCTCTACCATCTCTGATCCTCAGGAGAGATTTGAGCTATGGCATTCAATAGGAGAACCATAACATTTAATAGAAGAGTTACTTGATCTGAAAGTAGTATTCAAATCCCCTATCTTTCCAAATATGCATTCATTTATTTCCTATCGTGTCATATAAAAGATTTTATAATATTTTAAAAATCTGAATTCAGGTTGTTTCTGGAAGAGCTATCAATGATTAGTCATGACAAAAAGCAAGAAGATGAATATTGAGACATTAGAGTGAATGGACATCTTAATCTTACGCCTTATTTTTGTTAAACAAATCATCTCTATCACACAACACAAATATCTAAATGTAGATGTTAGACATTTTATTAGGTCTTCCTGGTGATAACTGAAATGTTTGGTGATTCCATTTTTGCATTGTCATCATATATGTCACTTAAACATTTTTTACAATGAAAATTATTCTACACATGAACTTTTAGACATCACACATGCTTACTAGTAAACTTCAAATCTGCAAGTAATGAATACCTAAATGTCACAGGAGATGCTTTTGACATGAAATGTCACAAATAACTACACCAGCATTGTGGGGGCCATGTTAAAGATATATTTAAGCCAGCATTTCCCAAAGTGTACATAATAAACTAGTTTAGGGAAGTAATAATAAAGACAGTCAGAAAAAAATCACCTTATCATGCTTTATTTACATGTAAAAATGAATTTAAAATATTCAAGATAATATTTATGTAAATATATTTCTAATCTTAAGATTAGAACTTTCTACAAAAGGTACTAGTCTTAGGGGATACTAACTATATTTGACTGCATGAAGCTCATAAATTTCTCTATAATAAGCAAAATAAACTGGGGAAACTAGTTACACTACATACGTTATGAAAAATGGGCACACACAAAATTCACTTTTCAATCCAATGAGAAATATAAACACTGCAATTTTAAGTAACTAAACATAGTTTGTGAAAGATAAATTTCTGTTTTTCTATAGAAAATTAGTTGCATTAATTTGGGTTTTTAGCATTAAATACATTTATAGAGCTTTGGCATTTTCAAAACAGTTTCACACATATCATTTTACATGTCTTATTAATTCTTATTTAACCACCAACAAGTACACATCTCAAATAACATTATTATTACCAGTCTAAAGCTGAACAATCACAAGTTTAAAGGGGTTTAACAACTTGCTGGGTGTCAAGTGAATATTGGATGTCAAAACCAAGCATTGATTTCTGCTTTTACTCCAAATCGAAGACCATCTCCCTGGTCAGAATCGCCAGTGGTTCTCGCAGAGACTACAGCAAATGCCTTCAACTACAACAACAATAACAAATGAACAAAAACAAGGAAAAAAACACTTTATTGTATTTGGTGTGGGTTAAGAAGGTTAAATGTTTGCCTTGCTCAAATTATTCTAATTTGCCCCAACCTGATAGTTCCATGCAGAAAAGGTATAGCTATGCAGACATACAATTAATTAAATGGCAGAGTGCAAACTGTATCAATGATCCATGAGGAAAACGATCCTATTGGAGTAATATGAAAAACTTTTTGTATTCATCTGTAGCTCTCTTTCTTTCCTATATAATCTTTGTATAGAATTAACAAGATGTAACAGTAACAAGTTAATTGACTCTTTGGCAGGACTCTCTTTCCAACATTGACAAAGGCTGGTGAACAGTTACATAAGTAGGAAAGACAGAGGCACAAGAGAAATCACCTAAATATTTCTGCAATGCAGACAAAAAAAAAAATTTACTGTCTTGTTACAATGAAGTATTGATAAAATCCCATCAGATCAGTGTAACAGGAAATACTCCAGGTAAGATTAACCAGAAAAAAATTACAATTAATAAATTTCTAAAAAGCATGAGGTCAGAAAAACATGTTTACTTTTACTGTCAGTCCCTTCAGCTCATGCACAAAATTCACAAAACAGACAATTAGACATTGTCCAGAAAACATGAGAAGGAACCACAAGTGAAGATGAAGTAACATCCTACATTCCTCTGTTAAAAAATAAACTGTTAATAAAAGTTACTCTCTTCTGAGGATATTTTTCACACACTCAAGCTAGAAGAACACTTATTTCTGAATAGATGGAAATGTATGCAGTGAGAGACTTCATTGAGTCTAGAGACTTGCCCTGTTTTATTTGGAATACCAATAAATGCCAAAACATATCATTAGAGATTCATCTCATGCAACAGTAATTTGACCAGTTTATTTGAACAGCAAAATTATTTGCCTTTAAAGATAATAGTAAACATGACTTAGGTCACCGAAAGACATAATATTTTGGAAATAATTTTAGAATCAGTGTCCAGAACACAATTGTGTCATGAAAAACTCTGAGACTGAATTGAACAAGTCTCAGTCCTCCCTCCCTCCTTCTGTCTCTCCCTCACCCTCTCCCTCTCACTCTCATACTTGGTCTCATTCTCTCTCACTCTCTTTTCTCAATACATATTGAGATATCACTTTTCATTATCAGCTCCATCACAGGTGACAGACATCAATTCTGCCGGGAGCCAGCTCCAGCTTGGTTCAGGGTACCCCAGAGGTGGAGATGGTGTCGACGATTGGGGGAAAGAAGAAAGAGAGAGAGAAAGAGAGAGAGAGACAGAGAGAGAAAGAGACTGAACTCCAGTCTAGTGCAGAAGCGATGTGTCTTATTGGGAATTACAACAGGTCTTTTATACACAAAGTCAGATGTGGGAGGGGTGTCCCCCACCCACCAGAAACCTTAATCCATGAAAACTTAATCAATGATTGCCTTTAAACCCTTTTCATATGATAATCTTAAAATCCAGTAACAAAGGATAACCTAATCCATGGCTGACATATTCTATAAACCTTTTTCATCCTAAACTGACTGATTTATGCCAAGTTAAACAATTCTATAGAAGCTTAAGTATTTACTTTACAAACGAAAGTGGCCCATCCCAGAATGTTTGGAATGTGGCCCAGTCCAAAGTTCACAGTGAGCTACCTGCAAGTAACCCAGCCACATTCTTTCAACAAAATGACTGTCTTCTAAAACTATATTCTACAATTTTACACCTTCAATAAATCCTATGATCATGACCCAGAA
>NW_007247872.1:0-1084 GCF_000164805.1 Carlito syrichta | reverse complement strand
CTCAGGGGGCCTCCATGGCCAGCTCCCAACACAATTCATTGGAATTACTGTTAAAGGATTGAAATACACATAGTAAAACACACTTATATTGATTCGAGGTGGCTACAATTACTCTACAAATTAAAAATTTGTTATCCAAAACTTATACTCATATTAAGCACTTTTTTGGAACATGGCATTTCTTGTTTCCCTAGAAATAAGTTTTTATATGTTAGTAATAAATTCTTAGGCCTGCCAACAAAGTTTAATACATCAAGATTTAAATGCAGTTCTTTATTACTAAGACCAAACATCATGTGTAACAGCATTTTGAGCTACATTTGCTTCAAATTCAGTTGTTTTTTGTGGTTTTTTTGGTGTTTTTTTTTTTTTGAGTTGGAGTCTCACTCTGTCACCCAGACTGGAGTGCAGTGGTGCACTCCCAGCCGTGGCAGCCTTGACCTGCTGGGCTCCGGCAATCCTTCCACCTCAGCCTTCCAACTAGTTGAAACTACAGGCATGCGCTACCACGCCCAGCTAATTTTCTTGATTTATTGTAGAGATGAGGTCTCACCAACTTGCTCAGGCGGGTCTCAAACCCGCGGGCTCAGGCAATTCACTCACCTCAGCCTCCCAAAGCACGGGATTACAGGCTGAGCCACCAAGCCCAGCTCAAATTCAGTTTTATTGCTTGCTCTTCCCTCTTCTAAATTTCCTAACCGTCAGGTCTTTCCAACAGGTCTTTATGCTCTTCATGAGTCCCAGATATTTTTGCTGTTTCTCAAATAAAATCAAGTAACTGCAAGCCCGAGGCAGGGGGGCTCCAACTGTGTGATGATTGCTTTACATCTGGGGCAGAGCTCTAAAGGACAGACCCAGGGTCTACTAGCTCCTTTCTTTCTTCTCAGGCCTTCTCTACTACTTCTCTAGTGCTACAAACCATGATCTAGATAGAACTCTCTCCTCTCTTGTGTCACACTTTTATAGAGTATCACCCATGGTCACTCTGGTAGCTCTCTAGGGCTTTTGGCTGCTAGTTATTAAAAATTATAGTCTATGAGTAAGAAGTACCCCTCTTCTGATCTGACTTTTTTTGTTCCTGTTC
>NW_007247871.1:0-8785 GCF_000164805.1 Carlito syrichta | reverse complement strand
AGCAACAGCTCGGGGCACAGCTGTTGCTCTTCCCCAGCATGGACAAGTCGGGGGCTGTTGTCTGTGAATTCTTTTTGAAAGCTGCCTGTGGCAAAGGGGGCGTGTGCCCATTTCGCCACATCAGTGGCGAGAAGACAGTTGTGTGCAAACACTGGCTGCGAGAGCTGTGCAAGAAAGGGGACCAGTGCGAGTTCTTACACGAGTATGACATGACCAAGATGCCTGAGTGCTACTTCTACTCCAAGTTCGGGGAGTGTAGCAACAAGGAGTGCCCCTTCCTGCACATCGACCCTGAGTCCAAGATCAAAGACTGCCCTTAGTACAACCGAGGCTTCTGCAAGCATGGTCTCCTGTGTAGGCACCAGCACACGCAGAGAGTCATCTGTGTGAATTACTTCGTGGGATTGTGCCCGGGGTGACCCTCGTGTAAATTCATGCACCGGCGATTTGAACTGCCCATGGGAACCAATGAGCAGCCCCCACTGCCACAGCAGACGCAGCCTCCAACAAAGCAGAGAATCCCACAGGTCATCGGGGTCATGCAGAGTCAAAACAGCAGTGCAGGCAACCGGGGACCCCGGCCACTGGAGCAGGTTACCTGTTATAAGGGAGCCCCAGACGTTGGCTCAGAGTGTGGTGAAAAAGGACACTACACCAACAGATGCACCAAAGGGCACTTGGCCTTTCTCAGTGGACAGTGACAGCAGCTGGAGCCAGCTCAGAGCAGTCGGAGGGACCCCGGTGTTGGGTGTGTGCATTTAACTGTCCAACGCAGTGCTTGCTGGTGAACTCTGTCTCCAGCTAGCCGGCAGGCACATGGGGTTCATCATTCTGAAGGGCCATGTCTGTTAGTTTCCTATTGTTTTGCTGTCATCTTTTTTGAAAAAAGGACATGGGCTCAAGTTGGGTCTCTCCAATGACATCATGTTTGTCTAGGCATCCATGCCTCCTTTCTGGGACTTCCTACACACCTGCTCTGGGAAGGGGAGGAAGTATCTGGGGAAGGGATGTGCTGGGCAGCTCTGTGTGGACATGGCTTTTCCCATTGGAGTCTCATTAAACACTAGTTCTTGGTGACTCCAAGGGGCTGGTGGGTCTTTCAAAGTTGTGGCCAGATCATGCCTGCGGTCTCCTTGTCCTGCCAAATCCTGAAGCTGTGCCTATCAATGTGATTTGAATGAGGGGCCCTTCATGGCAGACTCCTGTGCCCTTTTCCTCTGCCTGGTGGTCCCAGGTGGCAGCAGTTGAGGGGTGTGAAGCTCTCAGGGTTTGAGGTTCTCTTTTTCCTCTGGGCCATTTTCTCTTGGGGCACCTGACAGCATCAAGGTGTGCCTTGAGTTGGAGCTGCAGACCTTTAAATAGACGACCCGGTCCATCTGTGCCTACCTCCTCCTCGTCAAGTGTCCGTACTGTTGCTCAGACACCTGTGGCATGCAGAGGAGACTGCCCTGCCCCTGAGCCTGGAAAATGTGAAATTCACCTGCAACCTGCTGGGCAAGTGGACCTATCCAAGTTCAACTACAAGAAGAATTTTTATGGTTGATTAAAGGTTGTTTTATAAAAAAAAAAAAGATGATGCAATGTGAAAAATTAACAGCGTGAATATGTACAAGTATTTACCAATTAAAAAATTAAATGTAAGGAAATTAACAGCAGAGATTGTGGATGCATTACTAACTATAAATCCTGTATGGTATAATAGCAATCTTCAGGAGAACAAATATGCTCCTGCTTTATTTCGTGCACTGATAACCCTCTTGTAGTATCACTAACCATTGGTGAAAACTATCATTTTGAGCTTAGTTTTCTTCTAACCAACTCCTCCTCCACAACAATATCTGCAATCTTGAAACTGCAGGTAAAGCGTGGGCCCATGTTTGTTTCCGTTTGTTTCTTCCTGTTTCTTTTGGGGTGAGTCTATGGGCTTTACTGAGAGGAGAGGGGACTCTCAATCTGGAGAGAAGTCCTGAGATGGGGGAAGAGATCACCAAGGAATCTGGGGTGCTGAGGGTGATGAGCCCGGATAGACTTAGGAAATTGGGAAATTTCAGTGGGTGAAAAGCTTGAGTCCTGGGGTGTGTGAGAACCTCCTCTCTCAGTAAGGGAAGTTCCAGAGAGGAATAAGTGCAAGCCACAGATACCTTGAGGGACCCTGATTTGAAAGGAATCAAAATAGAAATGCCCTCCTTGAGGACTGAGGATGGGGAAGAACTAGAGCACAGAACAGGTTCACTGGGGAGGTGGCCTTCAAGGGACACATTTTGGCAAAAGACATGAATAGACACATCTCAAAAGAAGATGTACTGGCAGCTGACAGACACATGAAAAAGTGCTCAGCCTCACTCCTCATCAGAGAAATGCAAATCAAAACCACACTGAGATACCACCTAATTCCAGTAAGAATGGCCGTCATTAATAAAACAAACAACCGATGCTGGTGAGGTTGCCTAGAGAAAGGAACACTTCTACACTGCTGGTGGGAATGCAAACTAGTGCAACCTCTCTGGAAGACAGTGTGGTGATTTCTGAAAGAACTAGAAATTGACGTTCCTTATGACACAGCAATTCCTCTTTTGGGAATATACCCGGAGGAACTCAAATCATTCTACCAAAAAGACACCTGTACACGTATGTCTCTTGCATCTCTATTCACAATAGCAAAAACATGGAACCAACCGTGTTGCCCATCAAAGCTGGACTGGATATAAAAAGGTAGTACATATACACAATGGAATATTATACAGCCATAAAGAAGGACAAACATATGGACTTCACAGCCACTTGGATGGATTTAGATTCGATCATACTCAATGATCTATTACAGAAACAACACAGTACCATATGTTTTCTTTATTTTATTTTATTTTTTAAGTGAGAAAACAGGACTTATTGAGAACAGAAAAGCTCCCACAGTGGGGGGGGGGGACACGAAGGGGTTGCCCCCATATGTTTTCACTCATAAGCAGACTTTGAACACTTATTATAATACTATAAGAAAGGGATTGGCAGTAATGGGAAACTCTCAGGGGGATGGGATAGGATTGGCAGTTGAGGGAAACTGCTAGGGGAGGGAGGAGCGTACCTCATCAACAGGGGTACCTGCATAATCAACATTTGTATACCTAATCCTGAATTTTATAATACCCCACATCTTTATAATAAAAATAAGATAAAATAAACATTTAAAAAGCCAGAGGAAAGGGGAAGCTCTGCAACTTTGAAGAAATCCTGGCATGCAAAAGTGACCTTGGAGGAGGCCTGCACACTCTAGCATCTTCAGAGTTCTCCATCTTCCTCTGCCATATTTATGTTCTCCATCTTCTGGGCTTTGGACACTCAGGAAAATTCTGACCCTCATTCCCTGCCCCCCACCCTCTTTAAATTCTTGCAGGCTTGGCATTTCCCAGTCTCTTCTAGGCCCTCAATTGCCTTCTCTCTTTTCTAGATTAATTGGGGCTCCCAACTCTCCAAGGACTTGGAGGGAAAGTGAAAGTGTGTTTCTTCCACCCCTTATTCTCTATTATTGCTGCTGGGTATTCTCTTCCACATCTCCCATACCTTCCAGGACCTCAATTCCATCCCCGTATCCCTGCCCAGGATCCTGTGCAGTTTCTGCTGGGGTCTCGATCATTTTCATCAACTGTCAACTTTCCTTGGAGTCTTGCTAAATGGCAAGCTTGGTTGGAGGCCAACTTAGAGAATAGAGGCTGAGATTTGGCTTTTCCACAGCACACCTCACCCACCTGTGATGCTGCAACTGGCCCACTCAGACCCCTTTCAGATCAAGCCTCCCAAATGTTCCCTGCTCAGCGCTGCACTCTGGAAAACACCCTCTGGAAGCCACTTTTCCCTACCTCTAGTCTACATCCCAAACCTGCCCAGCATTCCCCACCCTTTCCTGGACTGGTGTCCAGGAACACTCTTCTCAAAGAGCCCCGTACTTAAACTCCCCTCCTCTCTTGGCAGGCTTCCTGCCTTAAGTTCCACTTCTGCCTGGCAGTATCTGGATGTCCTTCTCTTGCTCCTTGCTCCACTCTCCCTCCTCATTCCCATGCCTACTAGCCCCTTTGGGATTGTAACTTTTATCTCACTTTTGTCCCTCATGGGATAATCTTCGTTGGCTTCTTTATCTCGTACCCCCTGACCTAGCTCTCATGCTCCTGGGCCCCAGGACATTTGTGTGCCACCAGGGGCCTTGTCTAAAGCTACTTGTTTCTGAGATGAGTCTAGGGCTTCTCCCTTCTCTTACTGAACTGGGTTCATGAGGACTATTTGAATCCCTTAAAGTCTCCCATCTCTCTGTCCAGCACCCCATCTTCCCTGTCCTTGAATTCCTCAAGATTCTCATAAAGAATGAAGCTGGCCAAGCATGGTAGCTTAGTCTGTTATCTCAGCACTTTGGGAGGTTTAGGCGAGAGGATTGTCTGAACCTGGGGGTTCCAGAACAGCCTGGGCAAATTGGTGAGAGCTGTCCTACAAAAAAATCACAAAACCTAGCCGGGCATGATAGCGTGCATCTGTAGTTCCAGCTACTTGGAAGACTGAGATGGAAGGATCACCTGAGCCCAGCAGGTTGAGGTTGCAGTGGCCATGAGCATGCCACTGCACTCCAGACTGGGTGACAAGAGTGAGGCTCCAACTCAAAACAAACAAACAACAATAACAAAAGGAATAAAACAAGTCCATCTTGGATGCTAATCCACTAGTTCTGAGAATGTCTCTAAGAATTCTACTTTCAAAGATATACTTGCCAGGTTTGGTGACTCAGCCTGTAATCCCAGCATTTGGGGAGGCCGAGGCGAGTGGATTGCCTGAACCTGTGGGTTTGAGACCAAGCCCAGGCAATTCGGTGAGACCTTGAATCTACAATAAATTAAAAAATTAGCCGGGCTTGGTAGTGCACTCCTGTAGTTCCAGCTACTTGGAAGGCTGAGGCAGAAGAATCACCAGAGCCCAGCAGGTTGACATGGGGTGGCCATAAGTGTGCCACTGCACTCCACCCTGGGCTACAGAGTGAGACTCTAACTCAAAAACAAAAACAAAAATAAAAGATATACTTATGGTATCTCTTGCCATTGGGAAATTCTGGCCTTTCCTTGAGGAGTGGACTTCAATTGTCCTATACATTCTTCTCTGTGGAAAGTAAGTCCTGGGTCTGGGAGGTAAAAGCTGGGGGACCCATCATATGTTCTCACCCTTGACCTAGACATGGTTTCTGTTTTAAATTTCTGTTAAATGATTATTGCTAAGAAACTGGATTTTTCAAACTCTTTCCTCATCCTCTCAACTTCTTTGGCCTTTGGGGAAGGCATACATAGACCTGCTTAACTCGGAACATATGGCAAGACAGCCAGAAGCTGAGAGGTCGGGAAATGAAAGAAAGAAATGCAACATCAGTCGGGCACAGTGACTCAACCCCATAATCCCAGCACTTTGGGAGGCTGAGGTTAGAGGATTGCCTGAGCCCAGGGGTTTGAGACATGTCTGGACAACTTCTTGAGACCTCTTCTCTACACTAAATCAAAAATTAAAAAAAAATTATCCGGGTGTGGTAGCATGTGCCAGTAGTTTTGGCAACTTTGAAGGCTAAGGCAGAAGGATCGCCTGAGCCCAGCAGGTCAACACTGGGGTGGCCGTGAGCATGCCGCTTCACTCCAGCCTGGGAGATGGAGTGAGACTCCAACTCAAAAAAAAAAAGAAGAAGAAAAGCAACATCAAAGGGGGACATCCCAGGGATCCCACTTCTATGTGGAGTGGTGTGACTCACCTTTTAGATGCTGGTGGACCACCATGTGAGCAGAGGGACACCCCAAAAACACTGGCAAAGTTAGAGTGATTTTTAGCCGACAGTCTCTGTAACTCTGTGATTGGGAAGGGTGGGGACTACTCTGGTGAGATGACTTCCTCTGCAGGCTGCAATTTGGTGATGAAAGCCCAGCTAGTAGCAAAAGCAAAATGGCCTGAGTAGGAATTACAATTCCAAAGATTTTTTTAAAAAACTCTAGAGTCAATTTGGGAGGCTGAGGTGAATGAATTGCCTGAGCCTGTGGGTTCGAGACCCGCATGGGCAACTTGGCGAGACCTCATCTTTACAATAAATCAAAAATCAGCCAGGTGTGGTAGCGCATGCCTGTAATTCTGGCTACTCAGAAGGCTGAGGCGGAAGGATCGCCGGAGTCCAGCAGGTTGAGGCTGCAGTGGCCAGGAGCGGCCACTGCACTGCAGTCTGGGTGACAGAGTGAGACTCCAACTCAAAAAAAAGGGAAAATAAACCCAAAAAACTCTAGAGTCAAAAGTTGACTTAATTAAAATTGACATTTAAAGCAATATGTATGTATGCAAATATATTACTTTAAGACCTCTATTTTCTCTTTACAAAACCTCCTCAGTCAACTGGATTCTGTTTCTCCCTTTACTTCTGTCTGACCCTCCTTTCTCTTGTGACACTCAATGCCACACAAGGGGTCCTAAAGAAAAAAAATCTTTCTAACATCCTTGGATCCCTTAAGGAAAAGAGAGGGTGCACAGACTCTTCCTTTGTGGAGGAAACTCCATTGGATCTTTTTTGGTTTTGTTTTATTTTGTTTTCATGGAACCTCAAGAGTTGTAAGTGGACAGATTTCTCCCAGGCCTAAAACTCTTCTTTCTCTTGAGGGCCCGTTACCTCATCTCTTTGACTTTTGGTGGATACCAGTGATTACTTTGTACTGTGAGAGGATTTGGCTTTGGTGGGTAATGGCTGGTGATTCACTGATAAGAACTATAGTATTGCAGAGAGCTGACAGCAGTTGTTTACAGGAAATGGTGCAAAATTGACTGAGCTCAACACAGTACTAGTACAGTGCTCAAAAGTACTTACAATTCTCTAATATTATAGATTTACCCATTTAGTCAGAACCCTATAACTTAAGAAAAATTTATTCCCCATAAGCATTCTTGAATATATATTAAATAAATAATCAACAATAATGTAAATTCACCATTCACTAAAAAATATGTACAGATTGAAACTCATTGCGCATGTTGGGCTTCATGACTCTTGAGTGCATTTTATTTTTGCAGGCAAGAATGCTACAAAGTTAATGTAAGCGTTACTGGGAAAAAGAGTACACCTCCCAGTGTGGGACGTGGGATTGATGTTGATGACCAGGTTCTTGTGTTCAAATCTGGAAAGAATTCACAAACAGGCACACAAAGTAGCAAAACAAGCAAGCAGCTTTATTAAGCAAAGAATAATACACTCTCAAGAAGGGAGAGTGGGCAGAATCAGCCTACAGAAGCTGCTGCTTCTGGCCCCAACTATTGCTGCGCTATACCTTTTACTTTTAGGGAACTGAGGGGTGAGTTTGGAGTGGTCTTTTTCTAGAAATGGGTGGTTTGGGGCTGGGTTGCTGTTATTCCCCCCTCACATTGGGTGGGGAAGGTCTAAGCCTAATACTGACACTGTCATGGTGTCAGGTATATGATGGGAGTGGGCGGCTTCCCTAGGGTAATTTTATGTTAATAGTATTATGTTAATAATAAAGGTGGTCAGGCCACAGTGGCTCAGGCTGTAATCCCAGCACTATGGGAGGCCAAGGCGAGAGGATTGTCTAAACCCAGGGGGTTCCAGACCAGCCTGGGCAACTTGGTGAGACCTCGTCTCTACAGTAAATCACAAAAACTAGCCAGGTGTGGGGGTGTGTGTCTGCAGTTCCAGCTATTTGGAAGGCTGAGTCTGAAGGCTTGCCTGAGCCCAGCAGGTTGAGGCTGTGGTAGCCATGAGCATGCCACTGCACTCCATCCAGCCTGTGCAACAAAGAGTGAGACTCCAACTCTAAATAATAATAATAATAATAATAATAAAGGTAAAAGTAAGTCATGATTTTTTTGGGTCAAGCTTGGCTATTGATGTGCGTGCTCCAGGGGATTTCTAAGCCAGTTCTTGCCTTGGTGGTCAACTCCTGATTGCAAGCATCCTGGATAGACCAACTACTGTGCTGCAGGTGTATCTGACAAGAGTCTGACAGTGATGTGGATGTGAAGTTTCCTACAGCTAGGCCATCTTGCTTGTTTGCATGGTTTTGCACCAGCTGCTGCAGACATAAATGGTCTTGGAACTTTTCTATATCCTTAAAATTTTTCCTAGTCTAACCTGCTTACTCTGTCAATCCTCCTCAAGAAGTTTGGTCCCAAAAATATTTTAGGGGAGTTGAGGGATGAAGGTTAAATCTTAAGCAGCTGCTTTATACTGAAAGTGGGCATTGACCCTACCTATGGGGCCTAAACCTTCTTGCTATTTTTTATTATTGGCTGTAGGTGTGGAGTTTCACAGCTCTTTGGTCAGGTCTGCAGGTGTGGAATCTGACAGTCATTTGATTAAGTGGGCAGGTGAGAGCCAATTTCTCTGAGGGGACAGGATGAAATTCTTTTCATAACATTATTTGCAAATGAAATTTTTGGAGTTTAGACCAAAAGGTTAAAAAGACAAGGTTCAGGCCGGACTCAGTGGCTCAGTCTGTAGTCCCAGCACTTTGGGAGGCCGAGGTGAGTGGATTGCCTAATTCCACAGGTTTGAGAACAGCCCAGGCAACTTGGCGAGAACTCGTCTCTACAGTAAATCAAAAATTAACCAGATGTGGTACCATGTGCCTGTAGTTCCGGATTCTTTGAGGGTTGAAGCGGAAGGATCACCGGAATCCAGCAGGTTGAAGCTGTGGTGGCTATGAACATGCCACTGCACTCCAGCCTGGGTGACAGAGTGAGATTCCAACACACACACACACACACACACACACACACACGA
>NW_007247870.1:163225-180186 GCF_000164805.1 Carlito syrichta | reverse complement strand
CCGGAGACTTCCACACATGAGTAGAATGGCAGCAGTGGGGGGAGGGGTGCAATATCTGGCCTTGCGTGGGACTGAAGTTCCCGGGCCTGACCCCAGCGCGGTTGGTGGTGGGCTGGGGGATGGGGGTAGCGAAGTGATAGCCTTTTTGGGAACTCACGTTCAGAGAATCTCACCAGTTCACCTATGCCGTCGCCATCTTGCCCCGTCTCCTTGAAGAAGTTTATACCTCAGCATAAAGTAGTATAAAATTATTTGTGTAATCATTATCAGAATTATTATAGACTTTATAAAGCAAATAGAAATTTCATGAAAACAACTTCCTATGACTTGTGTTCTCCTTTTAGTGAGAATATTTCCTCAAAATTAATTCATATAGTCTGCATATGTCAAGTCAAGCAACCTATCAATAGAAGCTAAAATGATAGTGACAGTCATTTATTTTATCCTATTTATTGAAGGATAATTAACAAGTCAAAATTACATATATTTAAGGTGTATAGTATAATGTCTTGACATATGTATGTTGTGAAATGATTACCACAATCACACTAATTAACATATTCATTACCTCAGGTATTTATTTTTGTATGTGTGATCTTTAGATCTACAGTAAATTTCCAGATTACAACGTATTATTATGAAAAAGAGTGTGCATTGCATTAGTTCTATAGAACCTCCTCATAACTCAAAGTTCGTACTCTTTAACCAGCATCTTCCCCTTTCCTTCTCCCACTGACTCTTGGTAACCACCCTTCGAATCTTTATTTCAATAGGCTGGATATTTTTAGATTTTATGTGAGATCATAAGGCATTTGTTTTTCAATGTCTAGCCTATTTCATGTAGTGTAATGACCTCAAGTTTCAAGCATGTTTTCACATGGTAGAATTTATTTTTTTAAGGTTGAGTAATATTCTGTTGTACACACACCACATTTTCTTTATCCACTCATCTGTTGATGAACACTTAGGTTGATACAATATATTGGCTAATGTGAATAATGCTGCAATCAAAATTAAAGTACAAATATCTTTTTGACTTGGAAATTTTACTTCCATTGAATATATGCCAGAAATGGGATTGCTGATAGTTCGTATAATCATTCTAATTTTAAGTTTTTGAGGAGTTGCCATATTGTTTTTCATAATAGCTGTACCAATTTGCATTTCCACCAATAATGTATAAGAGTTTCAATTACTTTACATCCACACTAACACTTATCTTTTGCCTTTTTTATAGTAGTTATCCTAACAGGTATAAGGTGATATCTCATTGTGGTTTTGATTTGCCTTTCCTGATAATTAGTAATATTGAGCATCTTTTTGTATGCCTGTATGTTATTTATATGTCTTCTTTGTAAAAATATCTATGCAGGCTACTCAGGTCCTCTGCTTATTTTTAAATTTTTTTTTCAATTTTGATTTTTGCTATTGAGTTTTGTGAGTTACTTTTGTACTTTGGATAGTAACCATTTATCAGATATATGTTTTGCAAATTTTTTTTTCTATTCCCTTGGTTGCTGACTTGTTGATTTTCTTTGCTGTGCAGAAAGTTTGTATTTAATACAGTTTATTTTTGCTGTGTGCCATCTGGGGTCAGTTGATTGAGGCTAAGTATAGCTGGGCTTGATCCCAAGAAAAAAGTTGGGTTCAAGTCTACAGATTTTTACTAATGGGACAGTACATGGTAGCCCTGTGATAGTCTTGTTTTTCTTGTATCTCTTATGATTGATTCTATGGGATTCATATTATTAAAGATACCTCTTTTATGGAGTTCTCCATCCACTTTCTTCAATATGGTAAATAGTTTCCCTGTAAGCCTCTTCTTTATCCATGGATCTCCTACTTGCATATGTTAAGACACCTCATATGAAAAGATGAATAAGAGATATATATTATCTGAGTCCTTCTATCTCTGAAAAATGACTTTATCCTACCATTGGAAGACTCATTTAGAGTCAAAATGGGAAACAATTTTCCTTAGAACTTTAAAGACAGAGCACAGTGTGTCAAAGAGAAATCTGCTACTGAGTTGAAATATGTGTCTTTTTAGATTACTTGTTTTTGCTTTTGTGTCTGTTTTTGGTGCCCCTTTGAAAGCTTTTTGATTGTTATTTTTATGATGAATGGCCCTCCGTCTTACTATATGTCTAGGTGTGTGTATGTGATAACCATTCATTATGCTCACCAAATACTTCCAGTTCTTTCTTCCAAGCCCCTGTGGCAGTTTGGAAAATGTGACCAGTTCTGGGAAATACAAATGAGTGAAAGTGACCTGTGCCATCATGAGGCAGAGCATTCCACTGCCTATGTGAGACTTGCTAGAGAATTTTATTTCTATAACAAGGTGAGTAGCAATATACCAGATAGTGCATATTTCAGCAAATTTGGTTTCCAAATTAAGGATAATACAGAGCTCCTTCAGAACTTAATGGATACATTCGCAAGTATGAAACAACATTTATTGTTTTAAGTCATTGGAATTTAGGGTTTTTTGTTTTTTGTTTTTTGGTTTTTTTTGCACAACATACCCTTGCCCATCTAACTGTTATGCTATGGTTTCTATTTTTTTTATGCTTTAATTTTTGTGAGCACAAGGTGGACCTTTCAAAAGAGGCACATATCCTTAAGTGCTGAGAAATTTTATTTGTTTAATATTTTAAATTTCCTCCCTATTTATACTATTATTTCTCCGAGAATCTGTCATACAGATTCTGCAATTATTGAATCGATTCTTTCTGTTCTCTATATTTTCTAATTATCTTTTTATCTATATCTTGTCTTTCTAGTGACTTTTCCTGTTTTTGAGAAGCTTTTTTATTTGTTTTCTTTATATATTTTGTTCTTGTTGTACAGAATCAATAATTTCCCAATTCTTCTAGGACATTAGAGTCTTTCCAATTTTTTTTTGTTATTCCTTGAACTTTTCTGTCTCTTCTGGTGTAATTATTTTCTATTTATATATTGTGGTATTTATATTTCTTGTTTTAACATTTTATTGTTTCTTTTCTTCTCAATATCTAAAAATGAGGCATTAGAAATGGAAGAATCAGCATCTGTGTCCAGTGAATGAAGCATTTCTAGCAAATGTCAGTTCTTCATCATCTGTCTTGATACTTTCATGACTTTCTTGTCTTCTTAAAGACTGTCTGCATTAGTCAGAGTTCTCCAGAGAAACAACCAATAGGATATACAATAGGGGACCTCCCCTAAAAAATGATTTTTTGGGGGGTGGCCCATTGTAGAACAGGCTTCCCTGCTAGGTAAGTGTTCTAGGAACTCATCGGCATCAGTGTACTAGCTAGCATTATTGTGAGAGGTTGTGTTTGGTTTCAGTGAACTTTTTTTTCTGGAGATTCTTTCAATGTGTTTGCCCATTTCATGAGGGTTGATTTACAAGTGCACCTGCCCATACCACCTTGGGTGTTCAGCAGTTTTTGACCAAAAACTTTCCCACCCTCCCTATTCAGCTGGTCTTGCCCTGAACAACTCTTTTTTTGTCCCCAGATGAAAAAAGTTCTCAAAGGCAAACCTTTTGCCCATGTGGAAGAGATGAAACAAAAAGTGACAGGAGAACTAAAAGGCATCAAAATTGATGAGTTTAAAAAATGTTTGGGGCAATGGAAAAAGTATATTGATAGTTGTATTGCATCAAATGGGGAGTACTTTGAAAGAGGCTGAAATTTAAACATGTAAGAATAAATACACAACTTTTTATAAATAAATTCCAGGTTTTGGGGGATTTCCCTCCAAATTATACACACACAGACACACATGCACATAAAGATTTATTATAGAAATTGTTTTATATAATTATGGAGGACAAGAAGACCCAAGATGTTGTGTCTGCAGGCTGGAGAATGAGGTAAGCTATTGGTAAGTCAATCCAAGTCTGATGGCCTAAGAACCAGGAGTGCCGATGTTTGAGAACAAGAGAAGATGAATGTCCCAGCTCAAACAAAAGCAAATTCTTCCTTCCTCTACCCTCAAAAGACTGGAGATTGAATCCTTTGTTGAAGGTGAATCTTCTTTATTTTATGGATTAATCCATAAAAGTGTCCAGAAACATACAGACACTTCCAGAAATAATGTTTTGTCAGCGCTCTAGGCATCACTTAGCTCAAGTTGAAACATAAAATTAACTGTCATACTGCCTTTCTCCAATTATTACCTATCTCTCTTGCAATTATCATTTATTGCTCACTCTTTCTTGGACCATTCCTTTAAAAAAATGATTTAAATAAATAAATAAATCTCATAGCCTCCACATTCTCTTCTAGGTTTTCTTGATCCCATTTCTATGCTTCCATCCCCTTCCCCAAAAATTATTCCTATAGCCACTCCCTTTACTTGCTCATACCTTATTTGTTCCTTAATGGAGTCCAATTGACTTCTGTAGTTTTCACCATTACAAACAATGCTAGACAAAGTAACAAAGGAGAATAAAATTGCCAGATCGATAATTACATTTCTGTTCTCATTTGATTTTCTCTCTCAGTAGTTTCCAAGACTCTTGGCCACTTCTGAAATTATGAAATTATTTCCTCTTTCAGATTTCCTGATACCATACTCTCTATGGTTTCTACTACCATTTTGGGAAACACTATCATATTATAGCCTCTTTTGGGGAGTCCTGAATCTTGTTAGAACAACAAACGCCAGAGTCTTATAAAAAAAATTTAACTTATTTGAAAACCAGTTTTCTAAAGTTATATGAGCAAAGAACATGCAGAAGGGGAGTGAGGATGAAGTGGTTGGAACATATATTAAATAATAGACTAAAGTATTATTTGGAACACTGGTTTGAAAAACATTGATGTAGAGTGAGTTAAAAATTTCAGCACTGGTGAATAATTTCAGAACTAGAAATATCTTTATCAATGGTTGATAGAAAAATAGCAGGTCATATCAGATCTTTTTTTTACATACTGCTAAACCCCATTAAATACAAACATCAACACAATTGGAGAAAGGAAAAGACGGACTGTATTGTATTCATGTGAATAATTATTTCTTTTTCAGCAACTTTCTGAACTAATAATTGAAAAAAATACTTGCCTGAAATCCTTGCATTTTGAATTTTAAAGACCAGCAAGTCCATAAAAGTAAGAATTAATTCTTTTAAACTCAAGATATAGACATTTTTGTTTTTCTTTTTAAATAAAGAGGGTCTATACAGACTTTTATCTTTATTTGAAAGAAGAAATACTTAATGTACTATTACTATAAGATTGAATTAGTATGCATAACTATTTGCATAAAAGCACTGTGAGTCCCAAGGTTTATACCATTATATAATCATGTACTTTGAAATGGATATAGTACAAACTATAATGAAAAGATTTCTTAGAAACATATCATGAATTGCAGCACTAAAACCAATATTTATATACTAAATATAAAAATTATTCTTTTTAATATATAGATTCTAAATAATTACAGACCAATAATTAATCATATGTGTATACATAAAATAAAATAAATTAGTAGGAAAGTTTCTATTGGCTCTAAATATCCCATATGTTTCATATAAACCAAAGCCTTTCATCTGTAGATACAGCTTTGTTTTCAAGTATGTTTCTATCAGTGTTCTGGAAGATGCTAACAAGTGTGGCTTGCATTTTGGATTCTAAAGACAGGCTTCCGGCGCGCTCCTCCGCTCCGCGGTTGTGCCGGAGCCGCAGTTCGCTCCGCCGCCGCTGGGAGGCGTCGGGCGGGCGTGGCGCTGCCTGCTGGGACGAGCGGGTTCGGCAGCTGCGAGGGAGGCGGGGAAAGCGGCGGCGACCGAGCTCAGCCCAGCGGTGCGATTTGATAAAGCGAAGCGAAAACCCTTCCTCGTTACATTTTCCCAAATGTTTCCCAAACTTTAAATCTGAAATCAAGGCTGGGCAAAAGTCTCTTGAGACGTAAATCATCGGTCGAGCACACTTAGCTGAGAGGCTTCACCGTATGCGATGCACTGTTGCCAGCCCAGACGGTCTCTCTGTCTCGGATGAGGCACCCTGGGGACACAGCTTGTTGGGGGAGCCTCGTGCGCCTGGCCTCTGCCCCAGGCCGATGGCTTCCCCGGGCGGGGAAAGGAGCCCAGCCCAGGCAAATCAATTCCTTTCCCAAACATCCTCCAGAGACGTCATTCTACCGCCCTGGGGCGCGGAGGACGGTGGGAGGTGCTGAGCGAGAAGAATGCCTCCTTCGGAAACATGGGACGTCCCCTAGGATTGCTGTGGAAGGCGCCTACACCAGTGCGTCCCCTTAATTTCCGACCGGGATTTGAAAGGGAACTGAACTCCTTACGGCGATGGAGAACGTGGTCAAAGGGCTCTTTTGCGGGCGTTAGGAAGGGCGAATGGATTGGCGCCGCTTTCCGGGGACAGCCAGGGAGAGACTGCCGAACACTGGGAGCCTTCGTGCCCTAGAGCTGGCAGCTTCCCTCTCGTGGGCTCAGACGACGAAATTCCACCAGGCAGGCTGAGGCCAATGTGCACTGGTGTGAAAAATTGGAAATACCGATAGTACCCAACACAGGAGCTTGGCAGAATAAAGAATGGTGATTTCATAAAGGGGAAGGGGCTATGATCATTACAAATATCTAATTTGGAGCATAATGCCACTTTTGTAAACTGTGTAGGGCCCCGTGTGTGCACTCCAATAGGAGATATTCTGGGGTCAATGAAATTTTTGACAGTGGTTATCCGGGGTAAGGGACTCTAAGGGATTTTTCAAAATTTTGCTTTATCTGTGTTTCTAATTTTTGTACAATAATCATTCATTACTTGTTAGTATCCAGTTACAAAATTTAATTGTGAGCATTTCCAAATGAAAAATGTCACTGGAAAAGATAATTTAAAGTTTTCAAAATATTTCCTCAAATTTTTGTTCATATTTAACTATTGATAATAGTGCAGAATATTTTGGTTACTTTTTTTCACCAGCTTATGGTGAATTTTTGCATATAAAAGTTTTTTTTTTTTTTTAAGTTTTCAGATTATTTCCTTCAGACTGTTTTCTGGAATGAATGATTCTGTGAAGTCCACAACACAGGTGACGTTCAAACTGCACTTGAAAGCCCCTAAAGTGAACCGGGAAGTAGAGAACTGATAATATTGTTTTAGCCACTTGAACCAAGTTGTCCTGTGCCAGAGTGGTCATTGGAAGAGCCTAAGACACTTCAAGAGCCCTGCCCTGGACAGATTAAATCAGACAGATGAAGTTGGAAAATCTGGGTGGGACTCCTGGGTCCTGTCTAGTCTTGTACATTGGAATTGAACAGTACCCTCTGAGTCAGGCATCAGAAATGTTAAAATTCCTGCCTCCCTCCAGTGTTTACAGATTACACGATTTATCATAGCATTTGCACATAAAAATGTTCATAGGTAAATATGCATCTCTTTGGGGCCCATGTTAAAAAGGTTTAATGAGAAGATGGAAGGGTGATTAATGGGAGTGAGAAGTGGGGGAAGAATGAGGTGACTAGTTAGTGGGTATAAAATTACCGTTTTACTAGAAAAAAGTTCTAGTGACCTAATGTACAGCATAGTGACTCAAGTTAATAATAATGCATTCGATTCTTGAAATTTGCTAAAAAAGTAAATCTTAAGTCTCGTCAAAAACAAAAGTATCTATGTGAGGTGGATTGTAGTTATCATTTCACAGTGTATATGTACATCATATATCAAAACATATTGTACATATTGAATATGTACTTTTTTTCCATTATAGCTTAGTAAATTTAAAACAAACAAATAAACAAAATGAAATTGGGAATCCATTATATTTTCCAGCTAGAGATTCTTGAATTTTTTTAGAATTATAATGACCAGAGTCCTACAGAGAAATCTCTATTAACATGTGGTATATATGAAGTTAGTAGTACCTGACGCCAAAGCCACACAAGGACACTACAAGTACAAAAAATAAATAAATAAACAAAACCCACTGACCAATATCCCTAATAAACATAGATGCAATAATCCTCAACAAAAGACTAGAAAATCAAATTCAACAACACATTAAAAGAATCATTTACTTGGACCAAGGGAATTATCCCTGGGATACAAGGATGTGGCAACATATGAAAATAAGTAAATATGATATGCCGCATAAAAAAAGAATAATAATCTTATGATCATCTCAGCAGATGAAAAACAAGCATTTGACAGAATTCAATATCCCTTCATTATGGAAACTCTATAGATTAGGTATAAAAGGAATGTACCTATACAAAAGAAAATCTATATATATGACAAACGCATAGCTAACATCATTCTCAATGGGAAAAAAAGTTGAAATCTTTTCTTCTAAAATTAGAAACAAGACAAAAATGCCTGTTTACCACCTCTATTCACCATAATACTGGAAGTCCTGCCCAGAGCAATTAGGCAAGAGAAAGAAATAAAAGATAGTCTAATAGAAAAGGAAGAAGTGAAATTGTCTGTTTGCTGATGACATGGCTTTAAATATTTAAAAAAAAACCCTAAGGACCCCCCCCAAACTGTAAGAATTAATAAATAAATTCAGTAGTATTGTGGGATACAAAATAAACATACAAAAATCAGTAGCGTTTCAATCTCAGAAACAAACTTTTGGAATTATTAAAAGAAAATTAAGAAAGAATTAAGAAAACAATCCCATTCACAATAACAGCAGCAACAAAATACTTAGGTGTAAATTTAACTAAGAAAATGAAAGATTCTTACACTCAAAATTATAAAATTCTGATGAAAGACATTTTTTAAAAGTAGTAGTTTTTTTTATAAGTAGATATTTGTGTTGATGTATTAGTAGAATTAATATTGTGAAAATGTCCATACTGCTCAAAGTAATCTACAGATTTAATGTAATATCTATCAAAATTCCAATAGTATTTTTTCACAAAAAGGGAAAAACAATCTTTAAATTTTTATGGAACCACAAAAGACCTGCATACCAAAAATAATCTTTAATAAAAAAATAAAAACAAGCTGGCCTCAGCGCTCAGCCTGTAATCCTGCACTTTGGAAGGCTGAGGTGAGTGGATTGCCTGAGCCGGCGGGTTCGAGACCTGCCTGGGCAACTTGGCAAGACCTCATCGCTACAATAAATCAAAATGAGCCGGGCGTGGTAGCCACGCACCTGTAGTTCCAGCTACTTGGAAGGCTGAGGCGGAAGGATCGCTGGAGCCCAGCAGGTTGAGGCTGCTGTGGCCGGGAGCGGCCACTGCGCTCCAGTCTGGGTGATGGAGTGAGACTCCAACTCAAAAAAAATTAAACATAAAAATAAAAATAAAAATACAAACAAACATACTCCCTTACTTCAAAGCACATGTTAAAGAGATTTTAATCAACACATCATAGCACTGGTATCTTGTTCCTCAGCCAGAGGAACAAGATAGAAAATCCAGAAATAAATCTATTTATGGTCAATTGATTTTTGACAAACGTGTCAAGAACAATGGGCAACAGACAGTCTCTTTAACGAATGATGCAGGTGAAAATGAATATCCACATACAGAAGAATATAATTGAATCCTAATCTCACACCAGAATTTTTTTTCCAATAAATATATCAGAAAAATTTTTGGAAACTTGCAATAATTTGGAAAAGCTCATAGACAAACTACTAGCCTAAAAATAGCAAAAAAATAAGAAAAATTTAAGTATATCATGAATGCATAAAATGTATGTAGATACTAGTCTATTTTGTCATTTACTCCCATAAAATATACACAAATATATTATGAAAAGTTAAAATTTATCCAAATTTACACAAACACTTAAACAGACCACATATAGTACCAGTAGCAGTTGAGAGAAATGTAAACAAACTAGGCAGCACTAAATCATAACTGCATAAAACTAACTGTGGTATGTATTGCACTACTACAATAATTTCATGACCGCCTCCTGTTACTACTGCAATGAGCTCAAGTGTTGTATCTGCCTAAAACACCCTGTGATGATAATCATCTCCATATGAATAGTTCACCTCTCCAAGTAAATAGAGTATCTCAGTAAAAAATCATCTCACCTAGCACTTGTACATTTTTTTCGTGATTAGTGCAATATTGTAAACCTTGACTAATACCATGAGAACCATATGAAGTGCTACTAGTGATGCTGGAAGTGCTCCCAAAAAGCAGAGTAAAGTCATCACATTACAGGAAAATGTTTAATTGGTTGATATGTACTGTAGATTGAGATCTACATACAGCTGTGGTTGCTGCCATCTCAAGAAAAATGAATCCAGGTTAAGGACCATTATGAAAGAAGAAAGGGAAATTCATGAAGCTGTTGTTCCAGCTACACCAGCAGGCAGGCACAAAAACCTTGCACTTTTTGCAAGAAACTTTTTTATCTTGCATTGAAAATGCAGCATTCATGTGAGTGCAGGATTGGTACACACCATCAGGTTTATGATCAGGACTGCTATTATCTATAAAACTGCCACTCCCTAAGCCTGAAAAGGAAAAGATAGACATTAGCTGTCAATCTATTGGTTCTACAAGAAGGCCTAGACAATAAGAACTGTTTTTCTCTATTGGTTCTATAAATGCTCTGAAGTTAGGATACGTTGCCAGTAAGGAGCTGTTTTTTAAAGTTCTTTTGATATTGAATAATGTCCCTAACCCCCAAGGACCCTACGAGTTCAACACCAAAGATATCAAAGTGTTCTACTTGCCCCCAAACACAGTCTCCAATTAAGCCTCTAGACTGGAGAATCACATGGACTTTAAGCCATAATACACACAATACTCTATGATAAGTACTGCAATGCTACGGAAGAGAACCCTGATAGATTATTAAAACATGGAAGAAAAAACATAGAAAAACACCATTGAGGATGCTATTGTTGACATAGAAAAAGCTGTGAAAGTCACCAAACCTAAAATAATAATTTTTTGCCAAGTAAGCTGTGCTGAGATATTGTGCACAATTCCCCAGACTTTGCAGCAGGGCCAACCAAGGAAATTATGGAGGAGCTTGTGGATATGACAACAAAGGTTGGAAGGTGAAAGGTTTCAAGATATGGATCTTGGGAAAAGCCGAGAGTGAATTGAAACCACAGTGGAGGAATTAACAGAAGATAATTTTCTGGAGATTAGGGCTTTCAAACAATTGACAAGTGATAAGAAAAAAGAGGTAGACAAAACAGTGCCAGAAAGCTGACTGATAGACAATCTAATATTAGAATTTCAATTATTAAGACTTAGGATAATTGTTTTGACTTCTTTTTATATTTACTTGCAATATAAATTTATGCCATTATTATAGGAGGATATGGGGTGATTTATGCTTTCTATGCTCTGAAAAAGTTTCCATTACATAGTGATTACCTGTTTTTTATAGGTATAGTGCACCTTACTTACAAAATAATCTGGGACTAGAGCCTATTAAAAATAGATAGATACTTTAACAACTCTTTAACAATACTGGAACTTTAACAACTCTTGCAATTATTTTCATAATTATTGCTATATCCATGCTTTTTTCCTCTACCTGATTCAATTTGATAATTTTTTTAGTATTTCATTTATATTTTCAAATTAATTGATATTAAGAAGTTTAAAATTCTCTTTTAGTTTAAACCATCCCCTCTGTATCTGTAGACATATCTCTTTCGTCACTATAATTGTTAACTATTTTTCCTCTTATATTCTTTCTTTATTTGTTTATTTATATTTTAGATTCAGGAGCTACAAAGTGCAAGTTTGTTACATGGACATATTGCTTATTGTTAAGGATTGGGCTTCTGGCGTCCCCATTTCCCAAATAGTGAACATTGTACCCAATAAACAGTTTTACAGGTATACAAACATGTCATCGGTAAATAGAAACAGTGTGACTTCCTCCTGGCCATTTTCAATGCCTTTTATTTATTTCCCTTGCCTGATTGCTCTGATTAAAACTTCCAATTCAGTGTTGAACAAAGGTGATAGGAGTGACATCCATGTCTTATTCCAGTTCTTAGAATGTTTTCAGCTTTTCCCTATTCAGTATAATGCTGATCATGGGTTTTTAATATATAGCTCATATTACTTTGAGATATGTTCTTTTCAGTGTCTAGTTTATAGATAATTTTTATCATCAAAGCACGTTGGATTTTATTGAGTGCCTTTTCTTCATGTATTGAGATAATCATACAGTTTTTGTTTTTAATTCTGCTTATGTTGTGAATCAAGTTTATTGTTTTGCAGATGTTGAACCATCCTTGCTTCCCTGAAATAAAACCCACCCTATCATAATGAACGGTTGAATTTGGTTTGCTAGTATTTTGTTGAGAATTTTTGCACTGATAATCATCGGTGATATTGGCTTGTAATTTCCTTTCTTTGTGTGTGTGTCCTTGCCTGAGGTATCAGAGTGATGATGGTTTCACAGAATGAGTCAGAGAGGAGTCTCTCCCAATTTTTTGGAATAGTTTCAGTAAGATTGGTAACAGTTCTTCTTTGTATAACTGGTAAAATTTGGCTTTAAATTTGTCTGGTTCTGGGTGGGTTTTTTTGTTGGAAGTTTTATTATTATTATTATTATTACCAATTCAATCTCATTGCTTATTATTGGTCTGCTCAGGATTTCTGTTTCTTCCAGGTTCAGTCTTATAAAGTTGTATGTTTACAGTAATTTATTCATTTCCTCTAGGTTTTCTACCTTGTTGTCATAGAGGTGTCATTGTTGTCTCTGAAACTCTTTGGTATTTCTGTGATATTTATTGTAATGTTACTCTTCTTATTTCTTACTTCTGCCCTGTGGCCTAGCAATGAATCATTTTTTTCTTATTTGCATAATAATGTTGAATGAAATGGCCTTACTCAAGGACCTGCTGTTTCCTACCCTCCTTGATTTAATTTCCTTAGAATTCACTCTTATATATGTTGCCCAGGTTTCTATCAATATATATTAACAAAACCCTGACATTTTATTTGAGTATTCTCTTATTGTTCATAGTTAGTCTAACTAGGGTCTATTATTTTTATCCTTTCAAAGAACCAAAGATATGAGGATTGAGACCAAAGCAAATGGTGGAAGAAAGAATGATATTTATAGAAATGTTATTAGAAAAATGAAAAAGCAAAAATATCAGACAGAAACTATGATGTAGTTCTACAGTTATGTGGAATGTGCCTGCCTCTACTGCTTTCCCTTCCACCTCCTTCACTACTTCTGTCTCTCTGTTTTTGAGTTCTCTTCTTCCTCCTCCTCAGCCTACTCAATGTGAAGACTATGAGACAGACCTTTATGATGATCCACTTCTACTTAATAAAGAATAAATTTATTTTTCCTTTTTACTATTTTATTTTTATTGTTGTTGTTTGGTGTACAGGGGCATACTCATGGCCATCCCAGTGTTGACCTGCTGGGCTCCAGCGATCCATCCACCTACACCTTCCAAGTAGCCAGAACTACAGATGCAAGTTACCATGCCTGGCTAATTTTTTTTTTTTTTTTTCGAGTTGGAGTCTCACTCGGTCGCCCAGACTGGAGTGCAGTAGCCGCTCCTGGCCACCGCAGCCTTGACTTGCTGGCCTCCGACGATCCTTCCACCTCAGCCTTCTGAGTAGCCGGAATTACAGGCATGCACTACCACGCCCGGCTGATTTTTTTATTTATTGTAGAGATGAGGTCTCGCTGCCCAGGTGGATATCGAACCCGCGGGCTCAGGCAATCCACTCACCTCAACCTCCCAAAGGTGCGGGATTACAGGCTGAGCCACCGAGCCCAGCTTAATTTTTGATTTATTGTAAAGACGAGATCTCACCTAGTTGCCCAGGCTGGCCTTGAACCCGTGGGCTCAGGCAATCCACTCCCCTCGGCCTCCCAAAGTACTAGGATTACAGGCTGAGCCTGTATTATTTTCCTGATAACATTTTCTTTTCTCTAGTTTAATTTACTGTAAGGATAAAATATATAATATGCATAACATACAAAATATGTGTTACTCAACTGTCAATGTTATCAACAAGGCTTCCAGTCAACAGTAGAATACTAGTAAAGTTTTGGAGGAATCAAAAGTCATACATGGATTTTCAACTGTGCAGGGGTCAGTACCCTAAACCTGCAAATTCTTCAAGAGTAAACTTTATAGACTATGCTTCTGAAAAAAAGAGTTTGGAAACAAGAAAAAATTTCAGGACTTTGCTAATATATATTGATAGAAAACTGGGCAATATGTATGAGAGTGAATTCTAAGGAAACTGAATCAAAGAGGGTAAGATACAACAGGTCCTTGAGTAAGACCATTTCATTCAACATTATTATGCAAATAAGAGAAAAATGAACATTTGTATACCTAACCCTGAATTGGACCTCATATCTTTAAAACAAAAAAAATTAAAAGAGGGAAAAAAATTAAGTCATTGCCCAGGCCACAGTGTATGTGAAATGTGCCCGTTCTCCCCAACTTCATGTGAATTTTCTCCTGGTACTTCACTTTTACATTCTGAACGTGTGCATATCAGGTTAATTGGTGTTTCTAAATTTTTCCAATATTAGTAAGGGTGTGTGTGGGATTATATCTTGCATTGAAATGGCATCCTGTACAGAGTTGATTCTTACCTTTAGCCCTGAACTTGTCCTGACCACCCACAATCCTTAACTGGAATTAATTGACTGGAAAGTCAATGAATAGATAAGTAAACACAAATTATTGTAAAACAAAAATTCGGGAAGTATACTATAATCATTCAGATGCACAACAAATGAACAATTTGGTATGAAAACACTCAGCAAACTCACCATATTTGTTTTTGAATGTTTTTACCTGCATGATGGTAGGAGATTCTTCTTAAAATTTTCACTTTGCAAAAATTTATTTCTTGGTTTAACCCACCATCACTATGACTGATTCACTAAAACTTGAGTAAATAATTATCTTAGTTGCTTTTATTAATCTTTCTTAACATAGATGTATAGCTCACATTTATTTCGATGTTTAATATTAGAAGTGGTTTTTTTAACTTTTTCTTTTAGAGTTGTGTGGTACAAGAGACCAGATATATGCTGTAGGAACTTAACCTTCATCTATGTCAATTAGTTTATAATAAAATTGGTTTTGTTATACATTGTTTCATTTAAAGTTGCAATTTTTAAGAGTTTATTACCAACATTAAGTGAGGACTTACTACATAATAGTTCATACCAAATTCTTAAATAGGTGCACTTATAGAAATTCTAGATTGAATGTCATAGATTATGCAGCCACAAGAGACTCTAATATCTAACTTGCTTGGCCAACTGAAGCTAAGACTCAGTGATGTGCTATATTTAGTAAGATTGAAGTGCCTGAACTTCCCAGACATGATGTAGTGGAGGAAATAAAACAATGTCTTGATTAAATTTTAGACTTTTCAGAACCGACTCTTGATTCTAAGCTGATAAACCTTTTGAATATCACAGCATACAATCAATACCCAAACTTATGAAGTATTTTTATATCAATTTATCTGAAGTATTCATTTCTACTTTGTATAATCTATACCTAGATGCTTCTGTTGATTTTTGCTGATTTTAAAATAGAAAGTTCTTCTATTTCCCTGAAGGATTTTAACTGTACTTTTTAAATAACTTATCATCTTTATAGAAGTTACTTAGAGGGTTTTTTATTTTTTTGAAATGTGGAGTATAATTCAGGATCAGGTATACAAGTGGTCATTATACAGGTAAAGTTTGGACCTCCCTTTTGTTCCCAATTTGCCTAGCTTGATATCAGCTACACTTATAGATGTTGTGTCTCCCTCTATCCCCACCCTGGCGGTATCCTGCTACTATCAATCTCTTTCTTATAGTATTATGGCAATTGGTCAGGGTCTGCTTATGAGTGAAAACATGTGGTACTATTAACAGAGCACATTTATTGATGCTTGAAGATTCATTGATCTGCAACAAAAAAAGATTTAATATATTTAATATGCTTCTGAATTAGTGTCACCTTTATGTTATTTGACATGTAATGCATCTTATAATATATTATTTTGCAGTAACTTCTTTTTATTTATTTATTTGTCAAAAGCATGGTGTTGACAATTTCCTTGTGAATGATGGAATGGAAAATTCTCTCATTTTGTCAGGCATTTTGGCTTTAGCTATTAATATGTTACTTTAAAGCCAGCTTCTGAATTTCCATTTAATCTTTTTTTAATGGAATTTAAGAAAGTCATATATTTATTATTTATTATTTGTTTTTAAGCAATTTAAACTGTATAATTTTTGCATTAAATGATTCATTAGTGGTAAGGTGGTGGCAGAGTTTGATTTGTACCATTTCTTTGACAACTTTTTCATGCAAATAAATTATCTGGACTGACAGAACAAAGAATTAAAAGGTATATAAATCAAAATTTAATTAATTCTTATTAGTTGCCTAATTTATGACAAAAGTATTTTGGGGTCACTATGCTTGCACTGCAAATATTATGACTTTTCATATCTAAATTTAAAAAGTTGACAGGACAGCAGCACAAACTAAACTATGAGGGAAATGTGCTTAAATATAAAATACTTAGGGAAACTGTAGAATTCATTGTTTCTGAAACAACTTTATTTTTTACTTTTTTTATTAATCAATATTTTTTATTATGGTTTTGTGGGGTACAGTTAAGGGTTAGGTGTACAATTATGTTTCATTCAGGCACCCTGTTGATAAGAGGTGTTTTCCCATCCCCAGACAGATATTTGCTACTGTTAATCCCATCCCCCTCCACTTTGATAGTTTCCCAGTACTGTCAGTCATTTTCTTATAGTATTACATTGGATGTTCAAGGTCCATTATATGAGTGAGAACATGTGATACTCAGATCTTTGTTTCTGTGAGAGGTCACTCAGTATTACAGACTCTAGTTCCATTCAGGTTGCTGCGAAATTCATGATTTTGTTCTTTTTTATGGTTGTGTAGTATTCCATCGTGTATATGTACCACATTTTTTTAATCCAGTCCCCTTTTGATGGGCAGCATGGTTGTTTCCAGGTTCTTGCTATTGTGAACAATGCTGC
>NW_007247870.1:156460-163205 GCF_000164805.1 Carlito syrichta | reverse complement strand
CTGCTTTCCACAGAGGTGGCACTAGTTTACACTCCCACCAACAGTGTAGAAGTGTTCCCTTTTCACCACACCCTCTCCAGCAGCTGTTATTTTTTGAATGTTGATAATTGCCATTCTGACTGGAGTTAGATGGTATCTCAGTGTGGTTTTGATTTGCATCTCCCTGATGATTAGTGAGGTTGAGCATTTCTTCATGTGTTTGTTGGCTGCTCGGATATCTTCTTTTGTGAAGGGTCTGTTCATATCTTTTGCCCGTTTTATAATGGGGTTGTTTATGTTCTTCTTTTCAGTATGTTTCAGTTCCTTGTAGATCCAGGATGTTAAGCCTTTGTCAGACCTAGAGTTGGCAAATACTTTTTCCCAGTCTGTAGACTGTCTCCCTGCTCTCTTGATGGTTTCTTTGACTTTGCAGAAGCTTGTCAGTTTAATAAGGTCCCACTTGTCTATCTTCTCTCTTATGACCTGTGGGTTTCGGGTTTTGTACAGGAATTGGATGTCAGTTCCGATTTCCATGAGGACATTTCCTTCCTTTTCTAAGGTTCTTATGGTTTGAGGTTTTACATTTAGGTCTCTGATCCATTTGGAGTTAACCTTTGTGCATGGGGATAGATAGGGGTCCTGTTTCAATCTTCTGCATGTGGTCAGCCAGTTTTCCCAGCCCCATTTACTGAATAGGTTCTACTCTCCCCAGTGGTAGGTGGTGGAGGCTTTGTCAAAGATGAGTTGGTTGAGAAATTGAGGTTTTGCTTCTGGAATCTCAATTCTGTTCCATTGATCTATATGCCTGTTCCTGTACCAATACCAAGCTGTTTTGATGATTGTAGCTTTATAGTAAAGTTTTAAGTCTGGTAACGTGATACCACCTGCTTTGTTTTTTTGTTTGTTTTTTTTGTTTTTTTTTTTTTTGCTGAGGATTGTTCTGGCTATTCTTGAACGTTTGTGTTTCCATATGAATTTTTCTAGGTCTGGGAAGAATGTTGTTGGTAATTCAATGGGTATTGCATTGAATTTGTAGATTGCCTTAGGTAAGATCGACATCTTCACAATGTTGATTCTTTCGATCCATGAGCATGGGATATTTTTCCACTTGTCGTGCCAGCTTTGATTTCTCTGAGCAGTGTCTTGTAATTTTCATTGTAAAGGTCTTTCACGTCTCTGGTTAGGAAGATGCTAAGGTATTTCATTTTTTTTGTGGCTATTGTGAATGGAATTGTGTTTTTTATTTGGGTTTCTGTTTGTTTATTATTGGTATAGAGAAATGCGATTGTCTTTTGTACATTTATTTTGTATCCTGAGACTTTGCCAAAGGCCTTTATCAATGTAAGGAGGCTTTTGACAGATTCTCTTGGGTTTTCAAGGTACACAATCATATCATCTGCATAGAGAGATAGCTTGACTTCCTCTTTTCCTATTTGAATACCTCTGATTGCCTCCTCTTCTCTGATTGCTTTAGCCAGGACTTCCAATACTATGTTGAACAGGAGGGGAGAGAGTGGGCATCCTTGTCTAGTTCCAGTTTTCAGGGGAATTGTTTCCAATTTTTGTCCATTTAGGAGTATGCTGGCTGTGGGTTTCTCGTAGATGGCTTTTACTATTTTGAGGTATGTTCCCCGTATGCCTAGATGTTCAAGGGTTTTTATCAAGAAGGGGTGCTGGATTTTATCAAAAGCTTTTTCTGCATCTAATGATATGATCATGTGGTTTTTGTTTTGACATCTGTTGATGTATTTAATTACATTTATGGTTTTACGAATGTTGAACCAGCCTTGCATCCCAGGAATGAAGCCTACTTGGTCATGGTGGATGATTTTTGAGATGTATTGCTGAATCCGGTTTGCTAGGATCTTGTTGAGAATTTTAGCATCTATGTTCATCAAAGATATTGGTCTGAAGTTCTCTTTCTTTGTTGGATCTTTACCTGGCTTGGGTATCAATGTGATGTTGGCTTCGTAAAATGATTTTGGGAGAGTTCCATCTTTTTCAATCACCTGGAATACCTTCAGTAGGATTGGTATCAGCTCCTCCTTGAATGTCTTGTAGAATTCTGCTGGAAAGCCATCTGGACCAGGACCATTTTTTGTAGGAAGTTTTCTTATTACATAGTCGATTTCCTTGATTGTTATTGGTCTATTTACGGTCTCAATTTCTTCTTGTTCCAACCTAGGTAGGTTGTGTGATGTCAGAAAGTCCTCCATTTCCTTAAGGTTTTCAAGTTTGTTTCCATACAAGTGTACGTAGTAGTCTCTAATGATCTTTTGTATTTCTTCAGGGTCGGATGTGACTTCATCTTTTGTGTTTCTGATTGTGCTTATTTGGTTTTTTTCTCATTTTTTCTTGGTCAATCTAGCTAGGGGACCATCGATCTTGTTTATCCTTTCGAAGAACCAGCTTTTTGTTTCATTGATTTTTTGTATTATCTTTTTGTCTTCTATGTCCTGGATTTGGGCTTTTATTTTGGTGATCTGAATTCTTCTGCTGAAATTAGGGTTTTTGTGGTCTTGCTTTTCCAGCTTCTTTAGGTGGCTTGTTAGATTGTGAATTTCTGTTCCTTCCATTTTCTTCATGTGTGTTTGTAGGGATATAAATTCCCCTCTTACTACAGCTTTCAGGGCATCCCAGAGATTTTGGTAAGATGTTTCTTCATTTTCATTTGTTTCCAGGTATCTTTTGATCCCTGTTTTGATTTCGTTGTTGACCCAGGAGTTGTTTAGCATCATGCTGTTTAGTGTCCATGTCTTTGTGGGTTTTGGGGGGACTTTGTTGGTGTCAATGTTTATTTTTATTCCACTGTGATCCGAGAAGGTGCTTGGTAGAATTTTGGTCCTTTTAAATTTTCTTATGCTTGATTTATGGCCGAGTATGTGGTCGATCTTAGAATATGTTCCATGTGGTGATGAGTAGAATGTGTATTCTGTGGTCTTTGGATGGGGTGTTCTGTAGGTATCAATTAAGTCCATTTGGTCCAAAGTCACATTGAGGTTCCGGATCTCCTTGCTGATTTTTTGTTCTGATGATCTCTCTAGGTTTGTGAGTGGGGTATTAAAGTCCCCAGTTATGATAGTGTTAGAGTCAATATCTTTCTTTAGTTTTCCAAAAAGTTGTTTTATGAAAGTTGGCGCACCTATGTTGGGTGCATATATGTTTAGGATAGATATTTCTTGTTGATGGATTGAACCTTTTATCATTATGTAGTGGCCTTCTGTATCTTTTTTGATCTTTAATAGCTTGTCAACAATAATGCAAAAATAAAATGACAATTCGAAAATATAAAACTAACACTCATTGTACCCACCCTAACAACTTTATCTACCTTACTTTTACCCCTATCTCCCACACTCCTGCCACTGGAATAGGGATTTAGGTTAACTAGACCAAGAGCCTTCAAAGCCCTAAGTAAGCTAATATATGCTTAATTCCTGTACTCCTATTATTAAGGACTGCAGAGGCTCACTCCACATCAACTAAATGCAAATCAGTCACTTTAACTTAAGCTAAATCCTTCACACTAGATTGGTGGACTCCAACCCCACGAAAATTTAGTTAACAGCTAAATACCCTATACAACTGGCTTCAATCTACTTCTCCCGCTGCCAAGAAAAAAAAGACAGGAGAAGGCCCGGCAGAATTGAAGCTGCATCTTTGAATTTTCAATTCAATATGGTATTCACCTCAGGACTTGGTAAAAAGGGGACTCCACCCCATCTTTAGATTTACAGCCTAATGCTCTTTCAGCCATTTTACCCCCTACCTATGTTCATTAACTGTTGATTATTCTCAACCAATCATAAAGACATCGGAACTCTATACTTATTATTTGGTGCTTGAGCTGGAATAGTAGGAGCTGCCCTTAGCCTTCTCATTCGAGCAGAACTCGGGCAGCCAGGAACTCTGTTGGGGGATGACCAAATCTATAATGTAATCGTTACTGCTCATGCTTTTGTAATAATTTTCTTTATAGTAATACCCATTATAATTGGAGGCTTTGGCAATTGACTAGTACCCCTTATAATTGGAGCCCCTGATATAGCATTCCCTCAAATAAACAACATAAGCTTCTGATTATTACCACCATCTTTCCTTCTACTACTAGCCTCTTCAATAGTTGAAGCTGGAGCAGGAACTGGTTGAATTGTTTATCCCCCTCTAGCAGGAAATTTAGCCTACGCAGGAGCCTCTGTAGACCTCACTATCTTCTCTCTTCACCTAGCAGGAGTATCTTCTATCCTAGGTGCTAATAACTTTATTACAGCCATTATCAATATAAAACCTCCCGCTATATCACAATATCAAACCCCCTTATTTGTATGATCCATCCTAATTACCGCTGTTCTACTATTACTATCTCTCCCAGTTTTAGCGGCAGGAATTACTATACTCTTAACTGACCAAAACCTTAACACAACCTTTTTTGACCCCGCTGGAGGAGGAGATCCCATTCTCTATCAACACTTATTCTGATTCTTCAGCCACCCTGAAGTATATATTCTTATTCTACCTGGATTTGGTATAATTTCCCATATTGTAACCTATTATTCTGGGAAAAAAGAACCATTCGGTTATATAGGAATAGTTTGAGCCATAATATCCATTGGTTTGCTAGGTTTTATTGTCTGAGCTCATCATATATATCCACAGTAGGAATAGATGTAGATACCCAAGCATACTTTACATCTGCCACCATAATTATTGCTATCCCAACTGGCGTAAAAGTATTTAGCTGATTAGCAACCCTACATGGAGGCAACATTAAATGATCTCCTGTTATGCTATGAGCCCTAGGCTTCATTTTTCTATTCATCGTTGGCGGTCTAACCGGGATTGTCCTTGCCGATTCATCTCTTGATATTGTCCTCGACGACACCTACTATGTAGTAGCACATTTTCACTATGTCCTATCAATAGGAGCAGTATTCGCAATTATAGGAGGTTTTGTCCACTGATTCCCCATATTCTCAGGATTTACCCTCCACCCAACCTGAGCCAAAACCCATTTCACAATCATATTTGTAGGAGTTAATCTAACCTTTTTCCTCAACATTTCCTTGGATTATCAGGTATGCCCCGACGATACTCCGATTACCCTGATGCATATATTATATGAAATACCATCTCCTCTGTAGGCTCATTCATCTCTCTCACCACAGTTATATTAATAGTCTTTATAATTTGAGAGGCCTTCGCCTCAAAATGAGAAGTATTAGCAGTTGAGTTACCTGCTACAAACCTTGAATGACTTCACGGCTGCCCCCCACCTTATTATACATTGGAAGAACCTACCTACGTAAAAGTATAACTAATTACAAGAAAGGAAGGAATTGAACCCCCTAAAATTGATTTCAAGCCAACTCCATAACCACTATGTCTTTCTTTATAACAAGATACTAGTAAAATTAACACATAACTTTGTCAAAGTTAAATTTCAGGTTAAATTTCTGTGTATTTTTATGGCACATCCTCTCCAACTAGGCTTTTAAGATACCACCTCCCTATTATAGAAGAATTACTTCATTTTCATGACCATACCTTAATAATCGTTTTCCTAATTAGCTCACTAGTACTTTATATCATCACCCTAATACTAACAACCAAATTAACTCACATAAGCACAATAGATGTCCAAGAAATAGAGACAGTATGAACTATTCTACCAGCTATTATCCTTATCTTAATTGCTCTTCCTTCCCTACGTATTCTTTACATAATAGATGAGATTAATATCCCATCCTTAACCGTTAAAACTATAGGACATCAATGATACTGAAGCTATGAATATACTGACTACGAAGACCTAAATTTTGACTCCTATATAATCCCTACAACAGACCTCAAACCAGGAGAACTTCGACTACTAGAAGTTGATAACCGTGTAGTCCTACCCATAGAAATACCAATTCGAATATTAATTTCATAAGAAGATGTCCTTCATTCATGAGCTGTACCCTCTTTAGGCTTAAAAACTGATGCCATCACTGGACGCCTAAACCAAGCAACACTTATATCAACCCGACGAGGCCTCTATTATGGCCAGTGCTCAGAAATTTGCGGGTCCAATCATAGCTTCATGCCCATCGTCCTAGAACTAGTACCACTAAAATATTTTGAAGATTGATCAACATCAATAACTTAATTAACACCATGAAGCTTATACAGCATTAACCTTTTAAGTTAAAGACTGAAAGTACTAATCTTTCCCAGTGAAATGCCCCAACTAAATACATCAACATGATTTTTTACTATTTTATCCATAACATTAGCACTTTTCATTTTATTTCAACTGAACATTTCAAAACTGATATATCCCCTCAATCCAAGCTTAAAAATACTAAAACACAAACATTTAAATCCCCTTGAGAACTAAAATGAACGAAAATTTATTTGCCTCTTTCATCACCCCTACAATAATAGGCCTGCCAGTAGTAGTACTAATTATTATATTCCCAATTATTCTATTTCCCACCTCAACCCGCCTAATTAATAACCAACTCATCTCTTTACAACAATGACTAATCCAACTAGTACTTAAACAAATAATGACTATGCATAGTAATAAAGGTCGAACTTGATCTCTAATACTGATTTCCCTAATTTTATTTATTGGATCCATAAATTTACTAGGCCTGTTGCCTCACTCCTTTACACCAACTACTCAATTATCAATAAATTTAGGTATAGCAATCCCTTTATGAGCAGGAGCAGTAATTACTGGTTTCCGCTACAAAACCAAAGCATCCTTAGCCCATTTTCT
>NW_007247870.1:103357-156440 GCF_000164805.1 Carlito syrichta | reverse complement strand
TAATTCCTATATTAATTATTATCGAAACTATTAGTCTTTTCATTCAACCAATAGCCCTAGCCATACGACTAACCGCTAACATCACAGTGGGTCACTTACTTATACATATAATTGGAGGAGCCACTCTAGTCCTATCATCAATTAATACCATTGCAGCATCAACAACATTTATTATTCTTATACTACTGACAATCCTAGAACTACCTGTAGCCCTTATTCAAGACTACGTATTTACACTCTTAGTGAGCCTTTACTTACATGACAACACATAATGACCCACCAAACACATACCTACCACATAGTCAACCCTAGCCCTTGACCACTAACTGGAGCCCTCTCAGCCCTTCTTATAACATCAGGTCTTATTATATGATTTCACTTTAACTCCTTTATACTTCTGACCTTAGGCCTTATTACAAATAAACTGACTATATATCAATGATGACGTAATATTATTTGAGAAGGAATTTTCAAGGCCATCATACATCAATCACACAAAAAGATCTCTGATATGGTATAATCCTCTTTATCATTTCAGAAGTATTTTTCTTCACAGGCTTTTTCTGAGCCTTTTATCACTCCAGTCTAGCCCTAACCCCCAAACTAGGAGGCTGCTGACCCCCAACAGGTATCTACCCCCTAAACCCTCTAGAAGTACCCTTACTTAATACATCTGTTTTACTAGCCTCAGGCATTTCAATTACTTGAGCTCATCACAGCCTACTAGAAGGTAATCGTAAACAAATACTCCAGGCTCTATTAATTACTATTATATTAGGTATTTATTTCACCTTACTTCAAGCGTTAGAATATTTTGAAACATCATTCACTATCTCTGATGGCATCTATGGTTCAACTTTCTTTATAGCTACAGGCTTTCACGGACTCCATGTTATTATTGGTTCAACTTTTTTAACCATTTGTTTCCTCCAACCATTAAAATTCCACTTTACATCTAACCACCATTTCGGATTTGAAGCCGCCACCTGATACTGACACTTTGTAGATGTAGTCTGACTATTCTTATATGTCTCTATTTATTGATAGGATCCTGTCCCTTTAGTATTAATTAGGACAATTGACTTCCAATCAATTAGCCCTGGTACCCCAGAAAGGAACAATAAATTTAATTTTATCACTAGTTATAAATATAACACTTGCATTACTCCTGGTCTCAGTTGCATTTTGACTCCCACAACTTCATATATATTCAGAAAAATCTAGCCCCTATGAATGTGGCTTTGACCCAACAGAGTCAGCTCATCTACCCTTCTCTATAAAATTTTTCCTAATTGCTATTACTTTTCTCTTATTTGACCTAGAAATTGCTCTCCTCCTTCCTCTCCCCTGAGTCACCCAAACAACAAACCTTAATCTTATGCTAATTATGGCCCTAGCCCTAATTTCTATCCTAGCCCTAGGACTCGCATATGAATGAATTCAAAAAGGACTCTAATGAACTGAGTATGGTAATTAGTTTAATTAAAAACAAATGATTTCGACTCATTAGACTATGAATAATACATAATTACCAGAATGCCATATATCTATATCAATCTTCTCCTTGCTTTCCTAACATCACTCCTAGGTATCTTGATATATTGTTCACATCTTATATCTTCCCTACTATGCCTAGAAGGTATAATACTCTCAATATTTATTATAACTTCACTAACAATCCTAAATCTTCGCTTCACCTTAGCTAACATAATCCCAATTATACTTCTAGTATTCGCAGCCTGCGAGGCCACTGTAGGGTTGGCCCTACTAGTAATGGTATCAAATACATATGGCCTAGATTATGTACAAAACTTAAACCTTTTACAATGCTAAAAATTATCTTACCAACATTAATAATAATCCCATTAACATGATATTCTAAAAAATATACTATTTGAATTAATACTACAACCCATAGTCTAATAATTAGCTTCATCACCCTTTCTCTCTTAAACTATTTCCATAACAATAATACAAATTTCTCACTCACCTTCTTTACTGATTCCCTATCAACACCACTACTAATCTTAACTACCTGATTACTCCCCTTAATAATTATAGCCAGCCAAAACCACCTATTAAAAGAACCACTTGTACAAAAAAATTATATGTCTCTATATTGATTATACTTCAAATTTTCCTAATTATAACCTTTACTGCTACAGAATTAATTTTCTTCTATATCCTATTTGAAGCAACCTTAATCCCCACCCTAATTATTATCACATGATGAGGAAACCAAACAGAACGATTAAACGCCGGCCTTTACTTTTTATTTTATACACTAATTGGATCACTTCCCCTACTCATTGCTCTTATCTACACCCAAAATCTTCTAGGAACATTAAACATAACAATTAACTCTCTTATTATACCAAACCTCCCCAACTCCTGATCAAATAACATTCTTTGATTAGCCTGTATAATAGCCTTTATAGTAAAAATGCCTCTATACAGACTTCACCTATGACTACCCAAAGCCCATGTCGAAGCCCCAATCGCAGGCTCTATAGTCCTTGCAGCAATCTTACTTAAACTCGGAGGATATGGAATAATATGAATAACAATTATTCTAAACCCAATAACAGAATATATAGCCTACCCCTTTCTGATACTCTCCCTATGAGGCATAATCATAACTAGTTCTATCTGCTTACGCCAAACAGATTTAAAATCACTCATTACCTACTCCTCAGTTAGCCATATAGCACTTGTTATCGTAGCAATCCTTATCCAAACCCCATGAAGTTTCATCGGAGCCACTGTCCTTATAATCTCCCACGGCCTTTTGTCTGAAATTAAGATCGCTACTCCTCCTTCCTTTTGTATTCCGTTTGCCTGAAAGTTTGTTTCCCATCCTCTTACTTTGAGTCTGTGGGTGTCTTTCTAGTGAGGTGAGTCTCTTGAAGGCAATAGATTGTTGCCTGATGATATTTTATCCATTTTGCCATTCTATGTCTTTTCAGTGGTGCATTTAGTCCATTCACATTTAGGCTAATAATTGAAATGCAAGAGTTGATCCCTGTCATAAGGTTCTTATAGAGTTGTTCCTGTTTGTTTGTTGTCTTTCTTTGGGTTTTGGAGTTGGTTCATGTGTGTTTTTAATCTTTTGCCTGTACTCTTGTGAAGAATGCTGTTGTTCTTTTTTCTTTTTCTTCTGTGTTCAGTGCTTTCTTAAGTGTTTCTTGTAGAGGTGGTCTGGTGGCAGCGTAGGTTCTTAGGGATTGGATAGCTGGAAAATATTTCAATTCTCCCTCACTAATGAAGCTTAGTTTGGCTGGGTAGGTTATTCTTGGTTGAAATTGTTTCTCTTTTAGAACTTTGAAGATAGGGCTCCAGGCTCTCCTGGCCTGAAGGGTTTCTGTGGATAAATCTGCTGCTATTCTAATTGGTTTTCCCTGGCAGGTAGTCTGGCCTTTTTCTCTTGCTACCTTTGGGATTTTTCCTTTTATAGCTACTTTGTTTAGGCAAATTATTATGTGTCTGGGAGTTGGTCTTCTCATTTGTTGTCTTGCAGGTTCTCTGAATCTCTTGTGTTTGAATTTTTTCATCCTTAATGAGATGAGGGAAGTTTTCTTGAATGATTTCATGAAATATTTTTTCCAGTGTGGCTTCTGTTTCTCTCTCTGCCTCAGGAAGCCCAATTACTCTTAGGTTTGGTCTCTTGAAGTGATCATTCATCTCTTGCAGGTTTTGTTCTGTCTTTTTGAGCTTCTTTTCTATGCTTTTGACAGTTTGGGTTAGTTCTGTGTTTTGGTCTTTGAGCTCTGAGATTCTTTCTTCGGCTTGGCTGATTCTGCTTTCCATGCTTATTAGTCTGTTGTTCATTTCCATCACAGTATTCTTTACTGTTGTCATTTCTGACAGCAGCTCCTTCCTATTTTCCTCTTGTTTCTCCTCAATTTTTTTAATTCTCTCCATTAATGTCTTGACGTCTGGGTTTGTTGCATGTAACCAGTCATTCTGGGGGCTCTTCATTGTTTGTGTTCCAGAATCTGTTTTCTCAGTGTCTGATTTCCCAGGGGTCTGTGTGAGACCTATATTCTTCTTTTGGTTTTTCTTCATTTGTGCGGTTTTTCCCCCTCCCTACTTTTTCCTTCCCTCCACATCACCGTCTTCTTTAATTCTGTTATTCAGGGGTAAAGGGATTGGTTTTACTTCTGTTTGTTCAATCTCCTATTCTTTATGTATGTCCTCTTACTTTGTTCAATTCTGGAGTTGCACTGTAGGTTGGAGGTGGTCCTTTTTGCAGTTTTGAGATTTACTTAAGGGGAGAGCTGTGATTCAAAATCTGTCTGCAGGTCCTAGTATTCGCTGACAGGTGTGTGGATAATGTGGAACCCACTTCCCACTGCCCTGGAATCTGTCCGTGCAGTGGGGCTGTAGGTTTACTCCCTGAAATAAATTGTGATTAGTAGAGGGGAGAGAATGGAGCAGATAGTGGGTTGAAGAGGGGAGTGGAGAGATAGAAGAGTAAGGGGGGAAACAAGTGAGTGTGCCAACAAATAGAGAGAGAGGCCTATACTGAAACAGATAAAAACAATAGACCACAGCTACAGACAAACCAACTCTCATACAAAAAATAAAAAATAAAAATAAAACATATAGTGATGCTAACTTACAAGCTAACCAACCACCTTGTTAGTGTGCTGTTCCTCTATACAAAGATATGGTTTACAGAGAGAAGAAAAGAGAAGAAAAGGAAAAGGAAAAAAGAAAAAAGGGAACAATACAGTAGGAATAGAAATAAGTCATTAAACTAATAGAATCAATGAAGCACACTCTGAGACATTCATTTAAGTCCAATGTCCTTTCAGTTCTGATTTCTAATTTTCTTTTCAAGCTGGTAAATTAGTTTGTAGTTAGGGTCAGTTGCCCCTGATCTGCTGTGAAGGACAGTTCAGATTAACCTCCGTTCAGCACTCTGGTCTATGTCTTTATCAAGCTTGTTTCTCCCGTTTCGGTGTTGTTACCTTGAGTGGCCAGCAGGTGGTGCTATCTCAGCTGCTTGCCCCAGAGGGGGTGGGGCCAGACAGGAACAAGATGGCTGCCTGCCTCCGAGCAGGCAACGGGAGCCTTACGGTGGGCGGGCAGGACAGTCTCAGTTGCAGGAGAGGTGGCAGCGATCCCAGCAGATCTTCCCTGAAGGGGTTTGATGTGGATTGCCTGGGGCCCGGGTGGTGTGATGTGCTACAGCCGTGACAGAGGCTGCAGCAGTGGTGGCTGCGGGGGGAAAGGCTGCGGCAGCGGTAGCAGCGTTGGCACCATTTGTGCCGCAGTGACTGTGCAGTCTGTTGCGATGTCCCAGTGGTGGCAATGGCCAAGCTCCGTATGAAGAGCAGGCTGCGATGTTGGGGTCCACAGCCCCCCCGGGGTGAGAGTCAGAGACCCACTGCAGATCTCCTTTGCAGAGGGCTTCAGAGACCAGGTTGCCCCATCGCCATCTTGCTGCTTCTCCCTGAAACAACTTTAAAAGTAAATTATCTCTATGAAAAATCATGTTAGGAATATGTAGGCAGTAAGCAGAACAAAATTATTGAAATATAAATTCCATCTAATAGTACAAAAATATAAAATATAAATACATTTATGCTTATGTATAAAAATACAAAATATTTGTAAGACAAAAATAATGTAAGACAAAAATATGAAAAGAAATAGTAATTTTAATGGAAAGACCTAGGAAAACTTTGGTTTTCTACCTACAAAACCAAAGATGTCTATGACAAAAGTTGAGAGTAAATTAGCAATCAAGCTAACTATGTTATTCAGATAATCCAACAGGAGGATCAGGGAATGTGTTAACAATCCATTTGGCATACAGAAAGCTTTACACATCAAACTCAAAGTTACTTAAATCAAGAATTCACAGAAGGCATTATACAAAGTTTTCAAATAAACTTTCAACTCATAAATAAATTCTTAAGTTGATTATTACAAGAAACAATATATAGCCATCAAAATATTATAGTCACCTATATCACATTCACAGCATAACACAAGGGAAGTTCTGTTCTTCAATATACAACACCGAAGAGTAGTCAGATTTTGAATTTAGGGGAAATGAACCTTCAGTGCTTATTAATGAAGACGTTATCATATTGTAAAATCATGAAGAACTTTTGGACTGCCACCTCTTTAAGCATCACATCTTATAACTGAAGTTTCAATTTCATATTTAAAAAATCTGAATTTTGAATTATTCTAGTGTCTTTGCATCTGAGACAACTACTATAATATTTGAAATTTCTGAAAAGACTCTTTCATGAGCCTTACCTCAGTGAAAATAACTAAATTCTAATCTATGTTTTGTTAGACTACTAATACTTTCCTTCAATAAAGAACAAATGTCATTGTACAGGTACATGAAACAAGATGGTAGCATTGATCTACCCATTTATAAATGATGTGTCAACAGTCACATGGACAGTAAATTTTGAAAAAGTCCAAAGATGGCAGCTGAATGAACGTCTGTCTCTCCCCAAATATTGTATGTTGCAGCTTTAATTCCCAATGAGACAGCATCTGAGGTTGAGCCATTGGTAGGCAACTAGGGTTAGATGAGGTCATAATAGTAAGGACCTCATTATGAGATTAGCATCTTCATAAAAACAGAGGAATTTGCATTCTCACTGAAGCATGTGAAGACACAGATAGAAGGTACCTAGAATTAAGTCTTCATGTGGTGGAGGGAGAGGGCAAGTTCTCACTAGAAATTGAATCAGCCAGAACGTTGATCTTGTGCTTCTCAGACCACAGAGCTGCAAGGAATAAATTTCTGTTTAAACCACTCAATTTATGGTATTTTTGTTATGGCAACCCAAGCAGACTTATATAACAGTATATAGTTGGACCTTGTCTTTTATCCTTTCAGTCACTCTGCATTTTGATAAAAAATTTAATCCATTTATAGTCAAGGCAGTTTTTGAGAGATAGAAACTTATTTTTGCCATATTATTGTTTTCTGGCTGTAGCTCTTCTGTTCTTTTCTTACTCTCTTACTGTTTTCCTTTGTGATTTAATGATGTTCTGTAGTAATATGCCTTGATTCCATTCTACCTATCTTTATAGTAGGTGTATCACTTTTCTTATAGTAGATGTGTATCTATTATAAATTTTTGTTTTCTGATTACCATAGATTCACATAAAACCTTCTATAGTTCTAACAGTCTATTTTAAGCTAACAAAACAGAATTTCAATCACATACAAAAACTCTACACGTTTACTCCTTTGCCCCCAAATTTTATGTTTTGATCTCACAATTTACATTTTTATATTGTATATTCATTAACAAACTATTTTAGTTATTTTAAATATTTTGTCTTTTAACGTTTATATAATAGTTATAAATAATTGATACACCTCCATTACAGTATCAGAGTATTAAGAATTTCACTATATACTTTTACTAGTGAGCTTTATTATTTCATGTGTTTTCATGTTACTAATTAGCACCGTTTTGCTTCAGCTTAAAGAACCTCCTCCACCATTTATTGTAAGGAAGTATAGTGGTAATAAACCTCCTCGGTTTTTGTTTGTCAGGAAAAAAATTCATCTCTTCTTTAGTTCTGAAAGACAGTTTTGCCAAATAAAATATTTTTGTTTGATAATTTCCTTTTCTCTTTTTGCACTTTGAATATATAATCTCACTCTCTCCTGACCTGCCAAGTTTTTTCTGTGAAATCTGCTGATAGCCTCTTGGAGGTTCCTTTGCCTGTGAAGAATCTCTTCTCATACTGCTTTCAACATGTTGTTGTTTTTGATTTTTGATGATACGGTGATGACATATTTTGGCAAACTCTTCTTTGAATTAAACATTATTGGGGACTATTCAGCTTTATGTGCCTGGATACTCACATCTTTCCCCAAATTTGGTATGTTTTTAGCCATTATTTCTTTAAATAAACTCCCTGTTCCTTTCTTCTCTTTTGCTTCTATAATCTCTTAGGTGAAAGCTAGCTCTCTTAGCAGTGTCCCTCACATCCCATAGACTTCCTTTGTATTTTTCATTAATTTTTCTTTTTTCTCTGACAGCATATTTTCTAATGACCTGTCTTTGAGTTCACAGTTTCTTTATTCTGCTTGGTCAAATCTGCTGCTGATCCTGTCTATTGCATATTTTATTTCACAAATTGTCTTCTTAGTTCCAGGATTTCATTTTGGATCTTTCTACAATTTCTATCTCTTCACTGAATTTTTCATTTTGTTCATATAGTTGACTCTTGAACAACATAGGCTCTAAACAAGTCCACTTATACATGAATTTTAAAAAAGAAATACAATCAATTCTTTATATTCATGTGTTCTGCTTTTGAAATCAACAGTTAATAAAAAATATAATACTTGTGGGACACAAAACACGTGTATTTGGAAGACTGACTTTTTGTTTTGGAGTTTCATCAGGGCTGACTGTGGAATTTGAATATGTACAGATTTTAGTATCTGCAGGCACTCCTGGAACCAATTTCTCATAGGTACCAAGGGGCAACTGTATATTGTTTTGTTTTGTTTTTTATATATTGCTGATTAATTTATCTGTGTTCTCTTGTAGTTCACCTGAGTTTTTTGTTTGTTTGTTTGTTTGTTTTTTTGAGTTAGAATCTCATTCTGTCGCCCAGACTGGAGTGCAGTGGCACGCTCCCAGCCACCACAGCCTCAACTTGCTGGGCTCCACGATCCTTCCACCTCAGCCTTCCAAGCAGCTGGAGTTATAGGCATATTACTGCACCCGGCCAATTTTTACTTTTATTGTAGAGATGGGTCTCATCAAGTTGCCCGATTGGGTCTCGAACCCATGGGCTCAGGCAATCCATACCTCAGTCCCCCAAAGTGCTGGGATCACAGGCTGAGCCACCAAGTCCGGCCCACCTGAACTTTAAAAAAAACAATTATTTTTAATTATTTGTGGGCAATTTGTAGATCTATTTTACTTTGGGGTTGGTTAGTGGCTTGTGTTCCTTTGGTAGTGTCATTGTTTCTTGTTGTTGGTATGTGTGTGCTTCTTATTGCCTTGCATTGATGTTTGTATATTTAATGGAGAATTATCTCTTCTGGACTTTATGAACTGGTTTTGTTGCAGGAAAACAAATCAGAAAGACCATGACATGAGGCTGGTAAGCAGGAAGCTGCATTATTTCTGGAACACCCAGGATTCGGCCCGGCAGACTCCGACCTCAAAGGCTGGGCCCCAATCAGAGTTGGGTCTCAGCTTATATATGTTTTACATTGGCTTTAGGGGGAAGGGGCTTTTCATGGTGGAAGGTTTTGTACCTTTTGTAACAATAGCACAATCTTGTGGTTTTGGTGGCAGGCACTGAGCACGGCAATACAGAAAGGGGCTTGTGATTTTAACTGCAGGTACTGGCACAGCGTTTGCATTAACACATTGGAACATTTTAATTGTGATAATATGTTTTGAAGCATTTTCTAAAAGCCCCCTACCACAGTTTTAATGGAGAAAGACCTCCACCTGTGTTTGAGTGTAAAGGCTCTAACTGGGTGGGGTAGGGCACTTCCAGCTCTAGTGGGTGCAGTCTTTCTGCTGCTGTGTCAGCTGAGGGCAGAATTAGTGAAGATTCAAGATGCCCTCAGCAACTAAAGCTGCAAGTGTCTACAAAGGCAATAAAGATTGTTGAGGTTCATGTTGGTGAAACCTATTGGTGTCCTTCTGTTCTCTTGTTTCCCATGGAGGAAAGGATCCCTCTTGGCATCAGGTCCAGTTTGTGGCATGGTCTTTATGACAGTCACACTGTTGTGTGAGGCATGGTGACTCTGTTGTCACCATAGAGCCAGACTGTACAGCATGAGTACTCATCAAGTTTTAGTAGCTCTGGAATCCTGGTGCAGGCTACCTTGTTGAAATGGTAGCTCCAGTTACCAAAGTGCAGATGATTACAGAGTGTCAGTGCAATAGTACAAGAGGGTCTGGAGTGCCAGCATGTTTGGGACAGCAGTGACTCCAGGGTTCAGGGACTTCAATGGGTTGGGGGAAGCAGTCTTAGTTGAAGTAATTTTTTTAAAAATGTTGTGTTACCTTAGCAACCATTTTGAATACAAATTTGACTTTCTCATACCAGAAGCAGGGCTCAGTCAATCTTGACACAGTTTCTACTTCTACACCACACCCAAATGGCTCAAGCCAGTGGCCAGAACTTGGAGGCAACTCTCCTGCCTAGCAGACTGGGCTCCTTGGTTTCCCACTGCTTCTTTTAAATTCAGGTATTTGCCTTTGAACTTAAAATGACCCATACCCTGTTCCCTTATTTAGAATATTAGTTGCCACATACAATTCTCTCTGTCTTCTAGAGTCTTCATTTCTGTTTCGCATGATCCAGGAATGATTGTCTGCACTCCTGACTCATTACAACTGCCTTGCCCAGAATCTGTGAATAAAAATCTTTGTATTTAATTTTTATTGTGATAGTGTATTGAATTTGCACCTTCCATCTGAAGACTAAGGGCTTCCCCAGGCTGTCCTTTCCCTGGAACACCAGGGAGAACGCAAGGCTAATCTCCCAGTGGCAGAGCGAAGGCCAGACAGTGGTAGCTAGTCACGGGTCAGACACAAGGGAGTCAGTCCTCCAGTATAAACAAGTTTCCCGTGTGAAAGACCCCCAGTCATGGGTGTGCCAACTAGACATCAGGTTGTCTGTCTGCCAAGTAATAGTAATATTTTTATGAAAGGCATATAGTAAAATGTCTATGACCAACTCCCTCTTGTTTCTCATTAGGACAGAGTTTTTAGCCATTCTTGTGCTAAAAGTCTAAATTAGCTGGTGGCTCACAAACACCAGTTCCAGTGTGGCACAACTGTAGTTCTTTCTTAAGGGTGGGGGTTGCAATAGCATCTCCTTCAGGAAGGTTTCTTAGACTGATGGATGCTGCCAGTGTTCTCTGCAGAGTAGCATATAGGGTCCATGGCAATGAACACTAAGAACATCTCTGCTGTGAAAGCTGTGGTGAGTCTGTGGCTGCCATATATGGGTTGCTGTGGTCCTTGGTAGCAGAGGCTACCAGGGCTCCCTACAAAGTGGGTCAGTGGAGACTATGTTGACACTCAGAATGTCACTGACACAGATATCTATGCCATTTTGTTGTTGTTTTTTTCTAGTCATCTCCAGAAGTCTAAGGTATGCTGATCTTCTCAGGGATCCTTTGTGCACAGTTTTTCAATTCGTCTTTTTGCTCCAGAGTGTTGCTGCAGGTTCTTAATTAAACTCTTGAATCATCCTAAGGCTATTTTTATTTATGGATAGCTGTCTAAATATTACCTGGGGAATAAGGGATAATGAAGACTTGTGTCTCCTACTGGTGTCTATGTTGCTGACATCACTACTAGAAAAGTGACATTTTGAAAAATAGAAATATACAGAATTGTCACATCTGTTATGAAAACCAATTTACAAGCACATGGTAGAGACAATGCCAGAGAGCTGTTGGCCAAGCTATATGAATCTCCAAGTTAATTTTTTTCAGAATTTACCCTTTGTTACTACATAAAGCTCAAAATATGTTGAAGGACAAAGTTAAGGGCTGCCTGTTAAAGACAAATATTTACTAATAATGAATAGCGCCAACAACTGAAAATCTGAAAACGTAGTATTAATGATTCATAATCTTTTATGAGCTATAATCTAAGAATTAAAAACTCTTTCTCTGCATAATACTTTTATCCTCAAATGTTAGAGTCTTTCAATGTACTGGCTCATATTTCTGAGAATTTTCCAACTTGATAGTGATAAATTGTGAGATATTGAATCTATAATTACAAGAAACGTGGATCCAAAGCATGTTTCTCAACTAGCAGTTTTCTCAGATGCCTACCTCAAGCTGAGGTAACTGCCTGCACCAGCTCCAATCCTGGAATCATTCTGGTGTCATATTGCAAAAAAGATATATCTTGCTTTTACTCCTTAGGTCAGAACATTCTTGTTAAAATAAATAAGTAAATACGTACGTACATACATACATACATACGTACTAATGCCATTTTAAAAGTCTTGCTGGTCATATATTTTCCAGCATGATTTGTGTCAACTATATGAAACTCAAAACATGCCACTATATTCAGACCAAATTTACTTTATTCTACCTGTAATGTGAAAGACTTAAGAGATATAGAAAAAACTTACTAAGTAGGAAAGATTTCTAAAGATATTTGAAAAAGTATAAAATATGGCTCCTGTAAAGATTATAATTATCTGTTCTCTGTTTTTTATAAATTTTTTTGTTAATTTGTACCATCTGCTTAGACATGAAGTATTTACTTTTCATAACTCTAGTATTAACACTCAGTACTCTTTTAGCTTCAACTATGGTAGTTGCTTATATAAATTTGTTTATAATTTTCAAGATAAAATTTTACATAAAAAAGTTTTAGCCCTTAAGAAAATAAAAGAAACAAAACATTCTCTTCTGTCAGTAGTTTGTTTACTGTGAAGAAAAATGCAATGACGTGAAACTAACTTAGAAAACCAATGAGAAAGACATGTATCCTCAGTCATATGAATTTCTCCTTTCAATAAACAAAATATGCATAGATCTATGGAACAAAATAGAGAACCCAAAAATAACGCCACATACCCATAACCAACTGATCTTCAACAAAGTCAACAAAAATGAACCATAAGGAAAGGGTGCCATATTTAATAAATAGTACTGAAAAATCCGCAAGTCATATGTAGAATGAAACTGGACCTCTATTTCTCATCATGTGCAAAAAATTCACTCAAGATGGACTAAAGACTTAAATATAAGGCCTGAAACTATTAAAAAAAAAAAAAGACCAAAAGAAAACCTAGGAAAAACTCTTCTGGACATTGGCTGAGGCAAAGAATTTATGATGAAGACTCAAAGCAAATGTAGCAAAAATAAAAAAAATAAAAAATAAACACACATACACATGTAGAGGGAAACATATAGGACTTAATTAAACTAAAAAGCTTCTGTACAGCAAAAGAAATAATTAACAAAATAAACAGACAACCTACAATGTTAGAAAAAAAAATTGCAAACTAAACCTCCTACAAAAGACTAAGATCTATAATCTACAAGAACCTCAAACAACTCAGCAAGAAAAAAAAGACATTAAAAACTGTACAAAGAACATGAAACGACATTTCTCAAAAGAAGAACTACAAACAGCCAACAAATACATGAAAAAAATGTTCAACATTACTAATTATTAGAGAAATGCAAATTAAAGCCACAGTGAGCTATTATCATACACCAGTCAGAATCTCTCTTATTAAGAAGTCAAAAAACAACAAATGTTGACATGGATGTGGAGAAAAGGGAGTACTTAAAACACTGTTGGTGGTAATATAAATTAGTTCAGCCTCTATGGAAAACAGTGTGAAGATTGCTCAAAGAAATAAAATAGAACTACTATTCAACCCAGTAATCCCACTATGGGGTATAGACTCAAAGAAAAAGAAATCATTATATGAAAAACAAAACAAAACAAAAAACAAACCTGCACTCATATATTTCACTGAGCACTATTCACAGTCAAAAAGTCATGGATCCAACCTAAGTGTCCATTAATAGTTGACTGGATAAAGAAAATTCAGTATATAAACACCATGAAATATTACACAGCTACAAAAAGAATGAAATCATGTCTTTTGCAGCAACATGGATGGATCTGGGAGCCATTATCCTGTGTGAACTTACTCAGAAACAGAAAACCAGATACCATTATGTTGTCAATTATAAGTGGGAGCTAAATAATACATACAGATGGACATAAAAATGGAAGTAATAAACACTGGAACTCCAAAAGGTGAAAGAGTCAGGGGGGCACAAGTACTAAACAATGACCTATCAGGTACATTGCTCACTATTTGGGAAGTAGATACAGTAGAAGCCCCAAATTCACAGTATGCTATATATCTATGTAACAAACAAGCACATGTACCACTCTGAATCTAAAACAAAATAAAATTTAAAAAAAGAGAAAACACATATGAAGAAAGAATACATTTTGTGGTGTTTATAATCTGTCTTGAGCCATATATAAAGTCAAATGGAGACAACATCAGAAAAACTTAAAGAAATGAAACTGTGGTGCTGGATTGTTACATGGTTCTCCTATTTATGCAAGGTATTCAAAAAAGAATATTCCACTGAAGATATAAAGGAAGAAAGTAGACAGTATTATGATATTGTTCAACAGGTCTTTCAAGATACATATAAAAATATGACTCATAAAATTCTTTTCGTTTTAAAATTGGTTTTTATTTGCCCAATGTATGTTTTGTCATGAAAACAGACTGATGTCCTTTTTAAGATTCTAAAAGACTCTGGTAAGGAAGCTGTTAGTGATAATTTCACCCCTAGAGCTTAATTTTAGTAGCTTTTGTATGAAAAAAATTCCACTTTAGTGGCATTCTATACATTCCAATGATTATCTTTTGTTCTAGAACTGGATGTGTGTTTTCAGAATCCTTAACTTCAAAAATCAACAATGCTCACCTTGAAACATTAAAAACACACATTTAGGCTGGGCGCAGTGGCTCAAGTCAGTAATCCCAGCACTTTGGGAGGCTGAGGTGAGAGGATTGCCTAAGTTCAGGGATTCAAGACCAGCCTGGGCAACTTGGTGAGACCTCATGTCTACAATAGGGCGTGGTCACTCACACCTGTAGTTCTAGCTACTTGTAAGGCTGAGATGGAATGATTTCCTGAGCCCAGCAGGTTGAGTCTGTGGTGGCCGTCAGTGTGCCACAGCACTCAAGCCTGGGCAACAGTGAGACTCTGACTCAAAAACAAAACAAAGCAAAAACACATACACACGTTTAGGGAATGATAGTGAATTTCTGCAGTTCCAGTTATTCTGGAGACTGAGGCAGGAAGATCAATTGAGGCCAAGAGTTCAAGGCTACCCTGGGCAATAGCGAGATTCCATCTCTTAAAACACACACACACACACACACACACACACACACACACACACACACACACACACTTTGAAGATATGTACATAGGTTTATGTCTTCAGAATTTAGGAGTCTCAATAAAATTACCACCTAGAATATCATTCTTTAATTTACAGAAAGTCAAATTTTCTCTATTTACTTATAATAACCTTATTATTGCCCATTATGTCCTTACTACTGAAATGATTATATTCTGGAAACTATTTCAAGCAGTTAAATGTTCTTTTTCTAAATAGAAAAGAATTGATTTTATGAAAAAATTTTTCTAGACTTTTGTGGGTACTTTTGTTGACTCTGTGGCATTCAAAGTGCATGATAATTATAAGGCTCAAATTTAACTTCATTCTGCCTTTTGCATGAAAAGACAAATATACAAATGAAAAACTGTATATGATTTATTATCTGAAGGTATTCTCTGAACTATATTTAGTATATGGGTACGACTTTTGGAATTAGTTGGATGAACTTAATGGAAGTGGATGCATATCAAGAAATAGTGACTTTAAGAATGAATAAGGAATTATTTGCAGCTTTATGTTTTCAAAAATATTTTAAAACTCCTTTTTCAAGAGGTGGAGCTTAATTCTCTTCTCCTTACACGTGGGTTGCAATTAATGGCTCATTTCTAACCAATAGAAAAATGTAGAAGTAATGTGATATGACTTTGAAACTAAGACGTAAAAGGCATGTGGATGCTGTCTTGGCTTTTCTCCCTTTCTCTGCTGAATCACTCACTCTGGAGAAAGCCAACTGCTGTGTTGTGAGTGCATTGTTTCATAGAAAAACTGAGACGTACAACAGAAATAAATGATCCAATGCAATTTATGCTGTGTTTGCAACATTTCAGATATGTTATATATTTGCAGAAAGAAATTCCCCTCCTCACCCACACATACACACTGTAAGGTTATAGTAAACTCCCAGTAAGTAAACTGACCACTCAGAGCAGGAACAGCTAAATGATAACCAGGTGATTATTCTGTACCCTCTATTCATGTTAAAGGAGAAATAATTTGCCAACGTTTTATGGTCATAAATGTTTACTCTCTTATTTCACTTCTTCAGCATGTGTAAATATTACTATCAGTGTAAACACCTCTCCAGTGACATGAAATGACACTCAGAATTTAGTGAAATTTAAAACTGAATAGCAAAGTTACTTAGAACACAAGAGTGAGCTCATGTTATATGCTAAAACTCTAAAAAACTTAAAAATAAGATTTGATATTGTGTGCATAATTTGTTCTCAAATCAGCATTAGAAATTTCAGTTATAAAGCGATTAAATCATTGTCAAGCAGCAAACTACAACAAATTTTAGTCAGAGACATCTGGATATTGATACTGCTTCTTCAGAAAAGGATGCACTTTGTTTTTTATAAATTTGAGTCAAGAACCAGAGGAAATTATTGAGGGCAGAAGGAAGCAAGAAGGGAGGGAGGGAGGGAAGGAAGGAAGGAAGGAAGGAAGGAAGGAAGGAAGGAAAGAAGGAAGGAAAGGAAGAGAGAGATATTTATTTAATAAGAGTTCATGGCTTATGCATATAATTTTTTTAGAAGTTTGATGAAGCCCCTCATTATAAACTGGAGCTGCAGATTTGCTGAGACACGCACTTGAATGGACAGTTTTACCAGCATCTGCTTGCTCCTTTCAAAGTCTTTGAGGTGTGACACTGAGATAGATGCCGCTGCTTCTGCTTGTGCAGCCATTTTATCGTTGCTATGGTTATATATATGTCCTTGGTTAATTAAATTGGGAACTTACTATGACCTTACTGTGTGTGTGTTTGTGTGTGTATGTGTGTGTGATCTTTTCCTCCAAATACATAACCTATATGAAATGTCATAGCCACAGTACAGTTCATTATTGGATTCAATATTTTAATGGCACAGATTATTAAATATGAAAATAATGAGTTTGCACCATTTTATCCTTCACGCTTCACCTAGTAACTGGAAATTAGCAGGTGCTTTATAAATATTTGTTATTGCTTCTTTACAAACACTTAAGTTGAAGAAAATATAAATATGTGAAAAATATGTAGAAATATTTTTCTCAAGATTTCACAGGGAATTTGAAGTATTCCATTTTTAATACTACATAGAAAAAATAATCTGTAAATGTGTCCTATGATACATTCTACACAAGGATATTAACTTTGCTTTTAAAACCTATTTTCTTTGTGTATATGTACCACATTTTCTTTATCCTAGGGGAGGGAGGGACATACCTCATCAACAAGGGTACATGCATAATCAATGTTTGTATACCTAACCCTGAATGGTACCCCACATCTTTATAATATAAATACATAAATAAACAATAAATAATAAATAAATAAATGTATTTTCTTTATTCTGTAATTATCCTTCAAGATGTTCTCTAAGGTACTATATATTCCACTTTACAACCTCACACTACATGTACAAACATTAAAATATATGTAACGCTTAATAAGTAGTATAATTTTTTTCCATTTCAGAGCCATTGACTAACATGTTTCAGCAAATTTGTAGAAAGCAAAATAAATGATAAAAATAAATCAATAAGTGTAGACAAGTGTGGATCAATGATGACTCCAGCATGCACTGTGAAAAATATTTTTTAATTGGATCTGTTCCAATATGTAACAGTTTTACAATATATCTTTATGTTTTTCTATTCTGTTCAATCCTTCTGTATACCTTAGAACCTGCAGAAAGTGTTTATGAAATTGTTATTGATAAAAATGATAAGTTTAATAGCTACTATGTGCATTTGTATATTCTCTCAGAAATAAAATTGCCTGTCACTAGGAAGAGCACTAATTAGAGAAAAATCTAAGAATGCCAATGCCAGGTAGTTGCCTGTATTGAATTTTATTCTGCCAGCAACAGAAACTTAGGAAATTCAGTGAGGAGAATTCAATTTACACACTCATTTGTCAGTAAAGGCGTGTGTTTTCATAAATTATAATGAACAATAGACAAAAATAAATGTATTATTTTAGAGCTCTGAATATCTATGAACTACAGTTCAATTATATCTGGTTTTTTTTTTTTTTGTTTTTTTTTTTGAGTTGGAGTCTCACTCTGTCACCCAGACTGGAGTACAGTGGCCGCTCCCGGCCACCACAGCCTCAACCTGCTGGGCTCCGGCGATCCTTCTGCCTCAGCCTTCCAAGTAGCCGGAATTACAGGCATGCTCTACCACGCCCAGCTGATTTTTTTTGATTTATTGTAGAGATGAGGTCTTGCTGCCCAGGCGGGTCTCGAACCTGCGGGCTCAGGCAATCCACTCACCTCAGCCTCCCAAAGGCATATCTGTTTTATTATGGGAAGTTTCAACTGAAAAATAGCTCTAAGAATATTTCAGTATAGCCTTAGATAGTTTTCCTTTTAAATTTTTTGGCTGCTGGTAGTAAAAACTAGCATTATAAAAGCAATGTTTATTTACATTAACTCAATTTTCTCTTTCCTGTAATTTTTACTGTTCATCATCTTATTTTCATAAAATAGTTAATCATATGTAAAATATTAATAGATACAGAAAGGTGATGCATAGATATTAGGTGGCCAAAAGTGATTCATGCTTACTTAATTATTTCAACAAACTTTTATTGAGTACCTAAACTGTGCCAGTCGCTGTGCTTTTATGATAGTTACAGCAGAATACAAAACACACACAAATCCTTACTCTTTTAGGGATGACATCTTGGGAAAGGACAATAGCAACACATATAATAAGTGAAATATAGAGTATGTTAGAAAGAGACATTTTGGTTAAGGGAATCTAGGAAGCAATATAGAGCTAAGACAGTGAATATTTAACTTAGCAATTCTCAGATGAAAATGTGATTTGTACTATCAGAAAACAAAAGAAAAAAATCTTCCAATAGTAGTCCTCTTTATTATTTTCTCCTCTGACTGGGGATATGGTGGGAGTAAAGAATGGAAAGGAAGCTAAATTTCTCTCAGTCATTCATTAATTGAACAAATTATTGATAATTATCAATTATCTACTACAGGCCAGATACTGGAAATGCAAAGGCAAACAAAAATTGTAAATAAATGACACGTGTTGAATCAAGAAGAGACAGCCAAGTAAAAGAAGTAAATATGTGGTATATCAGATGATAAATAATGCTATGTGAAATATAGGAAAGAAGTGAGACAAGCGTGCTGGGGTCAGAGGTAGAGCTGAGATAGAGTTTGAATATTTTTAAATGGTGTTCAAGGAGCACCTAGAGGAGGTAGATCAGCAAGTCATTCAGATATCTGGAGAAATAATACTCCAAGGAAAGGGAACAGCAAATGCAAAGATCCTGAGGCAAGAACATATCTGTCTTATTTTTAAAAAATTATAACAATAAGACTAATTTAGTTACAGCAGAGTGACCAAGTAGAAAAGATTAAGGAAGATTAAGACAGAGAAGTAACAGGAGTCCAGATTTAAATGCAGGTCATTATAAACTTGAATTTTATTGTGAAATAGTTGGAAAGCCATTGGAAGATTTTGAATTTCAGGATGTGACATATTTTAATAGGATGATTCAGATATCTGAATGGAGAATAGATTACTGGAGGTGGAAGATGAAAATGTTAAAAGCAAGAAGATGAGCTGGAGGTCAATACAGTTACCTAAGACAGGGAAGATGGTGGCTTCAACTAGGGTATAGAAGTGAAAGGCATAAGAATTGGTCAGAACCTGGATATACTTTGATAAAAGAACTAACAGGATTTGCTGATAATTTTGATATGAGATATAAGAAGAAAAAACCCAGGATACAGGATGACTGAAGTTTCTGACTACACAATTGACAATGTGGCATTACAAATTGCTAAAAGTAGAAGATTGAAGATTAAACAGTTTTTAACTTAAAAATTTAGACATCTATTATATATTTAATTGGAATTATCAAGAAAGCAATTGAATATTAATCTAGAGGTTAAGGGACAAGTCTAAGTTAGAGATGTAAATTTGGAATCTATCAAAAGTAGATAAGATCTAAAGCCAAAAAAACAATATGAGACCACAAAACTAAATGTGTGCCATGAAAGAAAAGAACACATCTAAGGACCAAGCTCAGTCCCCAACCCTGAGAGAAAGAGAGAGAGAAACATAGAAGGAAATCAAATTGGAAGATTCTTACCATCCTGAAATTTAAGAAAATGAGTATTTCAAGGGAGAAAGGATGCAGTAAAATTTCTCCATCAAGATCAATAGTGAGCTCTGTGCAGCTAAGTTCAGTGGTCAATTCTTGTCTTGATCCGTGTCATATTTACCTATCTGTGATAGTTGATATAGTTGATAGTTGGTCTTTCCATCCAAAGAACATCCTTGGTCTCATGGGGAGAAGACAGGATTGAATTGGTAGAGTAAACCTGGATAGATATGAACCCTAATAGAAGGCATTTTTTTTAAAGCACAGAGACGGTTATCTCCACTTTTGTCTCATGACCACAGGCTACAGGATTAATAATAGCCCTTAAGCATTATGTGTAAGTGTATATCAATCATATCTTAGATTAGAAGCAAAAATAATCACAAAGAATTTACTCATTATGAGAACAAAGAGAAAGTACCCACAAACTCAAACTTAACTCCATTCCATTTAAGCAAAATAAATAGAATGGCCACTATAAAAATGTGGAATGGAAGTGAAAAGAAGTAGAAAGTCATGGAGTGAAGACAAAGACGAGGAAAAGCAAAAAGTTGTGCAGGAGGAAAAAGAGCTAAAAAGAAGAGTAATTCGTGGGCACCAATGAACATGAATAAGGATGAAAAGGTGGGAAAGAGGAAGACTATAGCCTGCAAAACAGTCACCTAATTTAATCTAGAAGGAAGCAACAGAGAAATTAAAGAAGAATAATCTGAAAGGGCTCATTATAAGGAAGAACTTTAAACAGAACATGAGTCTATACTATACATTTTTTAAGAGTTTTTTTAAAACAAAAGCATTATATGCAAAGTGGGACTTCAGTGGAATAACATTGAGAACCAAAATAAATTATAAATAATAAGTTGAAAAGTTAAAAAATGTAGAGACACAGACACCAAATAAGTGATGCAGAGAAAAGACTAAGAAAATCACTTTGAATTCAGGGAACAAATGTAAAGAAATTAAATGTATAAAAAAGAAAAAGGTAGAATACATGAAAGAAAAGATTCTATACATAGGAACAATTTCATTTCTTAAGACAGAAAACAGGAAAATAAAAATAAAAATAGAACAGGTATAAAAATAGAACAGGTAAAAGATTTTTTTTCTAAAGAAAAAAACATAAATCTGTTGATTGAAAGGGCATGCGGTGCGTCATAAAAAAATTGATACAGGAAATAAATACCCAGACATATTCTAATGAAGTTACTAAATTTCAAAGATAAAGAATTCTTAAGACATTTTAGCAGAAATGTCATGCTCCTTACAAATAAAGATTAAAAGTACCATCAGTCTGGCTGCAAGCTTTCAGACTTTTTTCATTGACACATCCAGTACCAGAATGCAATAGAGCATTTCCCACAAAGTTCTGGGGAAAATAAAGAGCATACAAGAATGTTTATTATAGAAACTGCCATTCAACACTAAAGGCAGTAGCAGACATTTTCATACATGTGATAAAACTAGTGAAACAACAAAAGATCTAGACATAGAGGTAAAGAAAAATAGTCCTTGTAAGTTTGAAAAATCCAGCCAACCAAATGTTGATTAGAAAAACCATAGTATAGTGGAATTCTTATTAGTAACTGGCAATAAAATTTCTTTCTAAAACAAAGATCAAATTTCTGCAAGAAGATAAATGTTATGTTCAAAATAAAAATTTTAGAAAGTAGGAACAGTGAATGGGAAAAATTGTATGTATTTATTTTTATATATTTATTAATAGCAACTCTCCATATCCTTATTAATGAAGATTCAAAAGACATTGAGTTTAATAAATTAAGAAACATTTTTATATAGTATTTAAGGTAATACTAAAGGAACCAAGAGTTGATATAACTAATACATATCAATAGATTAAGAAGGGAAAACAGTTAAATGCATTTGTCAGCTTCTGACTTCCCAAAATATTTGCCAGAAAAATTGATGTTGATGTTTAGCAGGCACATTTATTTATCAAACTTACTACAGTATGGAAGGATACTCTTTTGACAGAACTTAAGTCGTGTCTCAGAAGAGAGAAGTCGCATTTTAAAGCCTGGGATGAATTGCATAATGTGTTCTTGCAAGGCAGAGAACTAATTTGAATGAGGTAAAGATTATGGCAGGAAATTTTGCATTGTTCATTGGGCACAGAAAGGTAAAGGTCTTAAAGTGAGTATTGATCAGTAGACTGCTGATTTTGATAAATAAATTATTTAGGTAGATTCACAACCTTATCTTTGAGGAGTATATATTTCCTTGATCAAGAACATAAGTGATTTTGCCTAAGGCCAATATTGTTGGAAACAAAAAGAATAGCATGCTGTGCTAGTTATTTAGTACAATAAAGTATCTTTGGGTTAAAATTTATTAGCAAAAAAATATAAAAGTATATAGTACTGGTTTTAGTTTTCAGTTTTCTCTTTGGTTATTTTTTAGCTTAGCAGAGAAGATGGGCCATTATCACCTGGGGATATAATCAAACCAGATCTGCTCTGGTGGTTAAGGTGTTATGGTCATGTGTAGAGTTTCTGATGATAATTGTTCCAAGAGATCTATGTTTAGTGCTAGATTTTCTTCGACTTTACTTTTCTTTTTCTTTCTTTTTTTTTAAGTACATTTATTGGATCATTTTATGAAATAGCAGCTATGCAGCTGCTATTAAAAACTTGGAGATCACACATTTGAACAGTGTAACAAAGATAAGTACTAAGAAAGCAACTGGGAGCGAATCTTGCAGTTTGTTTCTAACCCAGAAACCAAAGATTCCCAATAAATTAAGCCTAGAGAATTTCAACATCAAGAGCTTGCAGACCCAGGAATAGGAATTTAAGCCTATTTATTAATTCCATGGTTTCATAGATCTTTTTAGCAATATCATACACTCCAGACAAGTCTGTAAGGTTTTAAGTGACACATTTTTGTTCTATATTGTTCATGTTCCACTATGAGAGGCCTGCATTATATGTAAAACAACTATATATTGAATCACCTGTCCCATTTCATTAAATTTTTCAAGCATCAAATTCTATGGCCTTAATTACATTGTCCAATTCTCCTGCTGTTTTGAAAGTAATAGTGTGTAAATCTATTCCTTTGTTTTTGTGAAATGGAGAAGCTTGGGGTAGAAGACAACAGTATAAAATTCTTATTTGGTTGTTAAAATTTTAATTTTACACTTTAACTACATTTTCTCTACTTCAACCAAGTTATGCAAAAATCTTAAATTAAGTTATTTAAGATTAGGTGTGCCTAAATAAACCCTTGTTACATCAGGAACTATCTCTAAAACAGGTATCAGTTCAACAAAGTTACATATTACTGTCTAATTTGTATTAGTAGCCAAAAGTATTTATTTTCCCCACAAATCAATACGAGTCATTAGAGGCAATTGAATAATCTACTTTTGGTCAAATTATTCCTGTGGAATTTTCAAATATTGTTTCAAAGTCTTGGCATCATATGTCAAGAATGGTCTGATGTCAGTTGAAGAAATTTCTACTACAGATATCTTCACATAAGACTATACTTTTAGGGATCATTTTTGTAGTTTGATACCTTCACATAAGTCTACGAAAAGGTACTTTTTTCAGGTGCAGCAAATTAGTTTGACTTTATTTTAGAGCCTGTAAACATTACCCTTTGAAGAACCACCATATAGTTCCTGACTCTTTTTTAGACCCATTTTTATGAAATTATGTTTACAAACCTAACTCATATAAAATGTACCTGATTGTTTCTAGGCAAACAAGAAACTCTCTTTTGGATACAGTATGATGCAGTGTTTATACCTCTGACCTATTCATTTTGTGAGTCATCTGAAAAGTCCCTTGGTGGTTGAGTTCATCTGCTTCACAAATCAAATAATTTTTTTTTAAAGAACTGGAATCAATGGAAATTGGATGACAGTCAAAGAAAATATAACTGAAATAGTAAGGCAAATTGTATGTTTTAACCAAACTATGAGCCACTTATAACCAAGTACTTGTCTCATAGTAAAGAGTATCTAAGGATTAAAAATGTAACTTCAAATATAGAACTATATTAGTTACAGTTCTATATATACTATACTATATAGTTAATATAGAACTATATTCGTTCAGAAGAAACAAATAGTGACTGAGATCAACAAGAATGAAAGAAAGAGTGAGATTTGTTCTGATGATCTCAGGTCAGATAATGGAGCACAGCTGCTAGTTTTGAGAAGACGGATGGAAAATATGTCTGGGTCTCCATCTCAAACCCAATCAGTTATATCAAGGAGTGCTGGAGAGGAAGAGGCTTACATTTTAGCATTTTCTGTGGTCTGGCAGCGAGCAAATAGATTCTTTTATTTGCCTAAGCTCTTTATATGCATTGTGTCTTTGGTTACTCACTACAACTGTGTCAGGGGTCCCCAAGACTATACTTAGACTTGGTGCTTTGCTAGAAGGATTATCAAGATCCAGATGTTATTATACTCGTGGTTATGGTTTATTACTGTGAAAGGGTAGAGATCAATATCAGCAAAGGGAAAAGGTACATGGGTGAAGAAGAAATCTTATTTCCAGAAGAAATAAGGTACAAGATTTGAGGAATCATCTCCCAGTGGAGTCATGCAGATATGCTTAATTATTTCAGCAAAGATGTGTAACTATATATGCAACCAGGGAAGCTCACCAAGACTAGTATCCAGAGTTTTTGTTGGAGTCAGTCACATAAGCATGCAGCACCTGGATGACTGACTTCAACTACTCAAACTCGAGTATCCCAGAGCAAAAATGGATATCCACTATAAATTATGTTAACATAAACTATGTAATGAAAAGGTACAGCATATCCCAAGACCTCCAGCATAAAAAACGTAACAGGCAAATTAATCCAAGGACTCCCAAAGACTGTTCTTCCCTGGGAATGTGCAGAGTCTGAGCAAACCAGGCCAGCTGAGTTATCCCTTTCTTGTATAACAGCCTTATGGGATGGCTATTGTTCTGGAGTTCAACTGTAGATAGAATTCAGAGATTCCTGGAAATGGAATGGGAAAAAAATTAATCTCACTATTTTTAATTACTAATCTCTAACTAAAATGGAATACTTTTTTTTCAAATTCAAATATGTCCCCAAAAGTCCATAAACTTGGAAATTAGTCAAAAAATTAGACAGTATATTCTTTCAGTGTCACATAGGGGCAGAGGTTACTGAAGGATTACGTAAGCAGATGCTCTTAGTTTATCTTGGGCTCCCAGGCTTCAACTGTAGCATTTTTTTTAACTAGTAGATTTTTGTCTAGTGAGATATAAGTAATTTCGTACAGTGGAATCCTAAAGATTTATGGACCTATTAGATTATATCTAACCAAAGTACTGCATTTTTTCATAATATCCTAGTTTTTCAGATGCTCTGAATTGGTTATTGACATACCACTGTTTTCTTCATTAATTAATTAGTTTAACACAATCTTTATTCATTTTATGTTTGCATGAAAGTTGTGCTTTCACTTTTTTGAAAATTATTCTCTAACCAACATAGCCTAGTCATCTTATTGTTGGTTCTTATAGCTTTACAACAAAGCAAAATAATAGATATTTTCATGTTTACTACATCATGCTTACAACAAGTTTCTTAAAATTTCATTTATTTTGGTATATTAGAATACCAGTTATCTCTACATTGAATATACTTTTTAAGCTTATGTCTACATCATTATTTTAAGTATTATTAAGGACATACTATTTTAATGTGTCAACAAAATTATACTTATGATAGCATTTCAAATTATGTGTTTAATTTTTTATAATCATAGGCATTTTTGTCCCCTTAAAATATATTGCACATCTATTCAGCATCTTTTGCTTCTGCATGTAGCATCTTCCTTTTAAAGAATTTCTTTTCTCTTCTCCTCAACTCTAAATAACAAGACTTTCAGATGTGAGAACGTTATCTAAGTCACATATCTTTTTTTTGTCACATACCTCAATGTTATTTTTAACAAGTTTCATACTGGAATTAAGTAAAAAAAAAAAAAAGTTTTCAGCTCGATGATAAAGCTGGGAAGAAAGGTGTCTTAGAAGGAATCGTCAGTGAGATGGGTGAAAAAAACCAACGTGGCGTCTAAAACAAGTGAAAAAAAAGAAAATCATCTGTCAAATGCTCTTGTTGACTGGTCAAGATGAAGATTACAAGTTGTTTTTAATTTAATAACACAGAGATCAAGGATGTATTTCGAGGATATTTCACTGTAGTAGTGGGAGCAAAAGATTTAAGAATAGCTTGAACAGAAAATGAAGAAGGATTGAGGACAGGGAGTATGGATAACTTTCTCAAAGAGTGTTGCTGTCAAGGAATGTGGAGAAATGAAGCATTACTATCCACAACAGCAAAAACATGGAACCAACCTAAGGGCCCATTAATGATAGAATGGATTTTTAAAATGTGATACATATACAACATGGAATACTACACAGCCTTACACATAACAAAACCATGCCCTTTGCAGCAACATGGATGCAGCTAGAGATCATTATCCTGAGCAAATTATCACAGAAACAAAACTGAATACCATATGTTCTCTCTAATAAGCGGAGGCTAAATGCTGTATGCTCATGGGCACAAGAATGGTAACAACTGACACTGGGACACTTCTAAATGGGGGAGGAAGAGAGGGGAAGCAAGGGCTGAAAACTACCTACTGGATATCATGACCACCACGTGGGTAATGGGCTCAATAGAAGCCCAAGCCTCACCATCACACAGTATTTCTATGTCACAAGCCTGCACATGTACCCTCAATTCAAAATAGAAAATAAATAAGAGAAATGAGTCACTAACTAAATAAACAATTAAATCAAGAAGTATTTTCTTAGTATATAAAGAAGGAAGAACAGCTGCATATTTTGTATGCTGGGGGGAATGATTAATTAGAGAGTAAAAACACCGCTGAAGAAATGTTCTTTGGTAGAGGTAAGGAGTGAAATAAAACAAATAAAGATAAAATAAAATTAAAAGGTGTGGTCTGTAATGGGAAGAGAGACAATTTATCAATTGTAAAAGAAAATGGGCAGGGTGTACAGGTATAGATTATAACAGATATGCATTTGAGATATTTTGAAAGTTTTGTGCTGAAGGCTTTTTTCAGATCTCAGAATACAAGGTCATCAGTTGGGAGAAGATCATTAGAGCATTGAGAAGAAATTCTGATATAGTCCTTTTGAAGAATAGGAAAGAAAAGGACTAGAGAATTTTAGTATCATTTCCAGGAACATTAAAGAAACACTTGAAATTTTGGATTACATATGTGAAACCAGTTAGCACATATTTTAGAAAAAATAAATTAGTCTCTGTAGCAGTAACAAACAATCAAAGATTTTTAGCAACCTTATGCAACCAAGTTTATTTCTCTCTCATTTTTTATGTCTGCAGGTTGATGGTAGTGTGTGTGGTGGTGATGATGGAGTTGTGTGTGCTCAGGGAACAAAGCTGATGTAGACTCTGCCCAACAAAGAAGCTGAGAAAGAGAATGCTGAGGCTTATGCACAAGATGTCAAATGTTTCATCTAGAAAACGACATATAGTCACAGGTCATATAGTCCCTTATCCTAAATAAACCACCCTAGAAAATAAGGGAGAGCAATAGATACACAATGAGCAGAAAATGTCTGGCACTGTAAAGTGTTATCACAGATGGAAAGCTGAATTTAGCTAATTTAACTAATTTACAATTGAATATAACAAAACAAGAACTGGTCAAAAGATCTAAAGATGCACGTGAGGTAGTTCTAACAACAATTAAGTGTAAACTTTTAAGCACGGAAAATAAAAAATGGAGTTTATAAGGGAGGTAAACGATAATGAATAGATACCATACTGTTCTCAGGGCAGTCAATAGATTACTTTGTGCATATTTCTAGAGAAAGAAATTTAGAAAGACTGAGGGTATTCACAGTGTGAAATTCATATGAACTGTAGAAAAATATGTCTTGATGGAAAACTGCATCATCTACAGCATACTGTTGCAGGTTATCAGATTCTATCCCTCTCATTATCTTTGAGATATTTAGCAACACTTTGTAAGTTGAAGGTAACTGAGAGATATGAAATTAAGTCCTTTTGGTAGTTATTTGATAGAGCTTCCTCTTGCCTATGAAAAGAATAGCCTTTCTTTCTTTTTCCTTTTTTCTTTCTTTTTTTTTTTTTTTTTGCAAATTTAACATTCCTTTACTACATATAAATGTTTTTGCTTTGATGTTTTCTTTGAACCAGTTACAACAACTGCCTGGCTTTCTCATATAATAAGAGTAAAATATATTCTTAAACATATGCTCATTTTTATATATCTTTGATGGTCATAATTCTATCTTTTTCAAAAAACCTTACAGAAATGAGATTTTGAAAGCATTTTTTTCACTGATTAATATTGGAAATTTCTAAGATACATTCATGGGAATGAATAGCTGAGAAGTGGTGGAGAATAAGATCATTTCAGGAGAGGAGATTTATTAATTATGCTGTTCCAATTGTACTAGACCAGTTGCTTTCTCTCATGGTCAGTCACAAAAGGAGAAGCAGAAAGCTGGGAGAAAATTGGTTTATTACTGTAATCCAAGGAAACAGGAATAAGCCCACATTACTGCTGGAAATTTTTCACAGAAACACATTTTATTTTGAGTATTTATAACTAATGATTTATTTTAAGTAATGATTAATAGTGCTTTCATACAATGGCACCATTGCTTAGAGTCTTTTGCTTCTGTTGACCTTCCTTTTCATGTGACCATTGTTACATTCTATCGTCCAGATAACATTTGGAGCAGGAAGTCAGTCTTCTGCCTTCTTGAAGTCACAAACTTTCCAAATAATTATCAAACCATGCATCTGCAGTTCCTCATGACTTACTACACATAAGAACAATAAGCATATAGTATACTAAGCTTGGTTGATGATTAAACATTAAACTTTAAAACCATATGGAAGAGGGGAAACAAACTCTGAAGGAAAAATGGGCACTTTTGAATCCAAGGGGCATTTGCATTCAGCTTGACTAATCATTGCAAAATAAAGACCAGTTTTTAATATTCTAATAGGAACTGTTTCTTTACAATAATAAGCAAGACTTGGTTTTAGCCTATGACAATGCAGGCTCAGAGTTGGAAAATTCATCTACTACATATTTAGAACACCAAGAAATAAACAGGAATTTTGTTGGAGAATCTGATGGTAATCCAGGAGCTAAAATATTTAAGAAATTAAGTCAGGATTTGTACATGACCTGGGGTAAGAACAAGAAGACGGTCAGTCGGTGGATTGCATGCATCTTCTCATATGAGATTTAAAACTAGAGGGAGTGATTCAGGGAAGAAAGAAAGTTCCAGAAGCAGCCATAAGAATCAAGGAGAAGGCCTACCTCAACTTTATGCCTAGTGGAATAAGAAATATGGGAGGAAGGTCAGCCACAAAGGCTCAGACCTGTAACCCCAGCAGTTTGGGAGGCCGAGGCAAGAGGATTGTCTGAGTCCAGGGGCTCAAGACCAGCCTGGGCAACTTGATGAGACCTTGTTTCTACAATAATCAACAAAAAATTAGCCAGGCATGGTGGCACGTGCCTGTAGTTCTAGCTACTTGGAAGGCTGAAGTTGAAGGATCACCTGAGCCCAGGTTTAGGCTGCGGTGGTCATGACAGTGTCACTGCACTCCAGAATAGGTGACAGAGTGAGACTCTGACTCACAAAAAAAAAAAAAAAAAGAAAGAAAAAGAAATATGGGAGGAGAAGGAGAAGAAAGTTACTATTCAAAGTACAGGAAAATACTTTTTCCCAGTCTGTAGACTGTCTCCCTGCTCTCTTGATCGTTTCTTTGGCTTTGCAGAAGCTTGTCAGTTTAATGAGGTCCCACTTGTCTATCTTATCCCTTATGGCCTGTGCGTTTCGAGTTTTGTTCAGGAATTGGACACCAGTTCCAATTTCCATGAGGGTGTGTCCTTAGATCTGACAAAGGCTTAACATCTTGGATCTACAAGGAACTCAAACGTGCTGAAAAGAAAAAAACAAAACAAACAACCCCATTATAAAATGGGCAAAAGATATGAACAGACACTTCACAAAGGAAGACATTCGAGCAGCCAACAGACACATGAAGAAATGCTCAACCTCACTAATCATCAGGGAGATGCAAATCAAAACCACACTGAGATACCACCTAACTCCAGTCAGAATGGCAATTATCAACACGTCAAAAAACAACAGCTACTGGAGAGGGTGTGGTGAAAAGGGAACACTTCTACACTGTTGGTGGGAGTGTAAACTAGTGCAACCTCTGTGGAAAGCAGTGTGGTGATTCCTAAAAGCTCTAAAAATCAACCTCCCATATGACCCTGCAATCCCTCTACTGGGAATATACCCTGAAGAACTCAAATCACTCTATAAAAAAGATACCTGCACACGAATGTTTATTGCAGCATTGTTCACAATAGCAAGAACCTGGAACCAACCACGCTGCCCATCAAAAGAGGACTGGATTTAAAAATGTGGTACATATATACGATGGAATACTATGTAGCCACAAAAAAGGACAAAATCATGAATTTTGCAGCAACCTGGATGGAGCTAGAGTCTATAATACTGAGTGACCTCTCACAGAAACAAAGATATGAGTATCACATATTCTCACTCATATAGTGGACCTTGATCATCCAACGCACTACCATAAGAAAATGACTGACAGTGGTGGGAAACTATTGGGGGACGGGTGGAACTAATGGTAGTAAACATCTGTCTGGGGACAAGGAGACACCTGTTATCAACAAGGGGGCCTGAATGAAGCATATTTGTATACCTAACCCTTAACTGTACCCCACAATATCAAAATAAAAAATATTGATTAAAAAAAAGGTACAGGAAAAAATGGTTTCCTAAGTAATTATCTAAGTTCCTTTTAAAGAAAAATGTAAAGAGAATTTGCAGAGAAGTTTAAAATGTACAAGTTTTGCTAATGCTGCAGAAATCATTGCCAAGCACACAATCAAATGGATTCAGAAGTTCAGGATGATAGGAGATAGGTACTGATATGTAGGGTCAGATGCAGATTAGAGTGTGGAAATATGGTGACAGAGATAAACAAAAATAAAGGGTTCATGGAATATTCTTGATCCTCTGGCTAAATTCTGAACAGGCACACACAGGAAAGCACATACCAGTGAATGTCGTATCTCAAAGAGAAAGTTTATTTTCAGAGACAGTGGCAGTTTAAATCCATATTTAGGGTAAAATAACAATCCTGACTGGGCATTAGAATAACTTAAAAATCATTGAAAATATATAAACAACCAAGTTCTACCTTCAGTTATTCTGATTTAATTGGTTTGGAATGGAACCTGAACATTGACATTTTTTAAAAACTCCCCAGGTAATTCTAGCTTGCAAGAAGAATGAAATCCACGGGCTATAGTTACAATTCACATACCAGACAAAGTACTTAATATCTAAATCTTGTTAGCTTTTTATTACCGTTCTTTCTATGCCTTGAATGTGACTGAGAAGAGTGGCAAGTCCAATGATCTCAGCTGGGATAGAAGTCTAAGGTGACAGAACCAGGTATCAGCGCTTAATCGTTCAAGTGAGGTTGCTATGGTTACAGTAAAAGAAATCAGGACAGGTGTTACAATCTGATCTCTGATAAAATTTCACTGGCAGCAGTTAAATGAATCCTATTGTGGGGGATAAAATTGATAGGCAACTCATCAACATTTTCCTTGATTTGTAGAACCTGAGTCAAATAACCATGAGAGTCTTTGACCTTTATTTCACTCTCATACCTGAGGGAGATTATAGAATCAACAGAGTCCTTTAAATGAAAGAAAGGTCCAGGTCACCTTGAGGGATATCACTGCTATTGCACTGGGGATCAGATGGCAAAATGAATTTCCACTCAGAGCTTGCCTCATTATTAACGCAATAGGACTCTGAAATAATTTGATGTTTATTATTTCCCACTGTCAGACTGTCTAGTTGAAGAACTTTGAATTTATTTTACTCACTATTATTGTCTTGATATTCTCCACTAACAACATCTCTGACCAAAAAAAAACAATTAAAAAAATTATGATAAGTGTATTAGTTTTCTTGGTCTGCAACAACAAATTATCACACATTTGGTGGTTTAAGACAGAAAATTATTCTCTCACAATTCTGGGGGCGAGAAGTCTGAAATCAAGCTTCAGTGAGAGCCCTTTCTTCTGGAGTCTCGGGTGGAGAATCTGTTGCATGGCTCTCTCCCAGTTTCTGGTGGTCACTGACAGTCCTTGGCACTGCTCTGCTTGCTGCTGCATAACTCCTATCATTACTTTTATTGTCATATGGTATTCTCACTCTGTCTATGGTGTTCTCACTCTGTCTGTGTCTGACTTTGTCTTTTTATAAAAAGACAATAGTTCTATCAGTTTTGGGGCTCACCCAAATGCAGTATGATTTCTACTTAACTTGATTACATATGCAAAGATTGTACTTCCAAATATGGTCACAATTCACAGGTTGTAGATGGACATGAATTTTTGGGAGACATTATTCTACACAATACAGTGATCCAATGTCTATAATATCTACTGGTATTATCATTTACATTGTGGCACACACTCATTGGCCTTAGAGAGATGTGAATTATATATACATAGAATACTCGTATGTAGTGTCACAGAGACAGTAATGTTTTCAAATTTAGGGGGCTCTCTTGGAAAATGTGATGTATCATGTGAGCCAGTAGCTGATATAAGACTTTATTTCGACTATAGTCAGAGAATGCCTATTTGAATACCAAACGATAGAGCTTTGGGTAGTTCTTTTCAAGATTATGTGCAGCACATCATTAAAAAAAAAAAAGGAGAGAAAGAGAGAGGTAGAGTTTTATTTTCTACTCTCTCTAGACTTTTCTAGTTTAGAGACATTAACATCTGAGAGGAAAGTAGAGAAAGAATGGATATTATCCAGAGATCCTTGATTTGGAGCTGAATGAGTGAATTAGAAAAATCTTTGTGTTCTTTTCCTTTGAAGAGCACAAACAATTATTGGTGTATCAATCAGTTTTTGCTGGGTAGCAAATCAGTACAAAATTTCATAGCCTAAAACAACAAATGTTTATTTTTTATGATATGTTGGATAGTTGATGGTTTTCTGGTCTAGGCTGTTTTGGAAAATCCCTGTGTTCACTCCATAGATAAGTTGCTGTCTAGTGGTCTAAGTTAGACTTGCTTGGCAGCTGTTTAGTCAAGGGTGGGGGAGGGTCTTAACTGGGACCGTTTTTTCTGTTTAACATGTGATCTCACATTCTCCAGATCAGTCAGCACAGACCTGAAAGAGAAGCAAGAGAGTTTATATCTCAATACATTAAGACTTTTCACAACCTCTGCGTCCATCTTGCTTACTATTATTGCATTAGCTAAAGCAGCTAGCAGGGAGAAAGGCCCAAGAGAGAGGGAGCCACCCAATGATGTGACTACAAAAAGGGGGATTATGGCGACTCTCCCTGCAAAAAATCTACCACACTTGTTTTAACCCCCCAAAACACTTTTCTAGAAGAGTTTTTAGACAGACATAAGGGCTTACATTACCACCTGAAAGATAAAGAGGCAGGCTTGGGAAACAGGCAAGAATAAATAAGGAGCCTGAATTCTGGTAGGAAAACCTTCTAGTCAGAATAGTACTACTGCATATTACGTCCATGGCTAGACACTTTGTCTTGATGAATACCATGAGTGGGCACCACTGCTAATTTTGTAAGGCATCACAAATCAATTTGAACCGCTCCTTTATCTTCATTTTATCTGGTTTGATAGATATCTTAAGTGGGGGTAAGCCTAGATCATTTGGAAATGAAAGGGTGAAGAATTTCTATCTTCATTTTCCACAGTGGAGGCAGGAAATTGTATCCCACTAATTTGGAAAATCAGTAGAGAATTATTCTATAACAGGGAAGGCAGATATTGATATGTCACTCACACACAAAATTTGTACTACAGGAAAAACCATATGTATTTTCCTGCATTAAAGCTACTCAAGCTTTAAGGCCAGCAATTTGAACCTTGAGAACAGTAGCAAAAAGTGAACCAAAGAAAATAAAATGGACCTTTTAAAAAATCTCACTTTTGCATCAGGGAAAGACAGTTGACCTTTCAGAAATTTGCTTTTAAAGTTTCTTTGGCTATGGTTAACAATACAAACAAATGAAAATTTAAAACCCCATGAACTGATACACAAACTGAAGTAGAAAGAGAACAAGGCCATTCAATGTGTAAAATTAATGAGATTTGCATCCTTTGCCCTTGTCCACTTTTTTCTGCACATGCAGATGTGTGATTTAGTTTGTGTTAGGATTGAGTAGATAGATTTGAATTCAAATATTTCCCATTCTACATAATGGCACCAAAACCAATGAACTGATTTGTCTTTTTCATCTAAGCTGTACTTAGTGATTCTTATTGGAAAGAAAAATTTAAAGTAAAATAATGTTCTTACCTTTTCTCTTGTATTCCTATTCCTCCATACATTTATTTTCTCTCCATGCAGATTGGCACACATCTATGCTCAAGAAAATAAATGAGAAAATTGAATTTCTTAAGTAATATGTGAACACACGGAACACAGTTTACAGGGCACAATTTCTGAATTATTAGGTATTGTGTGGGATCTAGAGTTTATAAGGTCACACCTCTTTGGTAATCAACAAGCAGTTCCAGGGTCAATAATCTAGGGCTTTATGGGTATAGTCGTGGTCCCTAGTTTCATAAAGTGTAGTCTATCTAGGAGGACAAGCATTAAACAAATGTGATGTGGGTATCAGCTTCTCCATTTCCCCCTCAAGGATTACTTTAAATTAGAAGAAAATCAAATTGTCTCAGGTTGATACTGAGTCATTCATCTGGCAACTGCTTTCTTCATGTCGTCTGTTCCTCCTTGCTCTCAATTTTGTTGGAGACAGTGTTATTTATAGACAAATACCCCTTTATTTTCCAAATATGACGTAGTAAAGATACTTTATGTGACAGGATTTATTGAAAGTTCCAGTTGATAAGGGAGGAAGGAGCAGGTGCACTGAAATAGAACACAGCATAAAAACAATCAGTCATACTCTTCTTCATAACAAGTCACTTTACCACCACTGGCACTAACATTTCCCTAGCTAAAGCTGTTTCACAGCCCAGTGTTCTCTCCACCTGCCACCTAAAACATGGTGCTTAGACCTCCCATCTTGCAATATTCTCCTCACTGCACCTGATCCTCTTTCTACTCTCCAAGTAGTTCATGTAATCTTATGTAGGTTGGGTTAACTGTCATTGTCAGCCCATTCAGGCTGTTTCCACATAAGCATCTCGTTCAGCCAAATCTGTCCAATAAGTATTTCTGGAAAAAAATACATTCTTTCCCTGAGACATTGTAGCCAACTTTAAAAATCTCGTTTCTTCTCTATCAATCAAATACTGTATCATAATGCTATTAATAATAACATAAATACAAGTGGGGGCAAGAAGTAGTGGTGAGCAATAGCATATTACAAGAGTGTACAAAGAGACTTTTTTACTGTTATTAGTGAAGGCACTGCAAAAACTTCTTTAAAGAAGTTCTTTTTTTTTCCTTTTTTGAGAAAGTAGTAAGGATTTTTATGGTCAAAACAGGAGATACCAGAAGACACAAATAAATTAACTGTTCTGATAGTCTGAGACTCCAGAGCCTCTCTCTGGAAAGCTCAGCGTTGTGCAGACAAGGTACCCTGCCCAACACAAAACAGGGACCTGAGACGGCCTTCAAGAGCATGACTCGTGGGAACCCGGGGAAGAGGCGGGAAGGGCGGCGTCCCGACTGCCTTTCCTCGGGAAGGGAAGTTGCATAAAGGTGTGAGGCTCGTGCTGGTGGAAAACGCCTTCATTTAGATACTCTGAATTCTTCCACCTCCCTGCCAAGAATGTTTCAGACCCTGACCTGAACAAGGAAAGCAAAACAAGGTGAGAGTGTCCGTGAGCCTCAGGACGGCACAACCCAACTCGCTACCGTCCTCTGACTTTAAAAATGGTAACACTCACTCACACGAACCAAATCGGTAGACGGAATTTCTCCCTCAGGAAGTTTTCAACCAAACAGGAGCTCAGTTAATGTCGTGTTAAAGGGCAAGAAAGGCTTTGAGGACTCGTGTTTGCTCTCGACGGAAAAGAGAAGCAAGCCCCAACAGCACTGGGCAGCAGCCTGCTCGGTCCACCCAAAGCAGGAAGACTCCAGGTTCAGCCTGGACAGAGGGCCCTGCCGAGCCTGGCTTGTCTGCATCAGGTCTCAACCGCATCTGGGGCTCCTGACCCGGCAGGAGCGTGGCGCCTGCACGGGCCAGGCCAGCGTTGTTGCAGCTAGTTGGCGAGCGCCTGCACACCATGATGTGTCAGTGCCCACAAGAGCCTTGGCCAAAGGCTCGAGAAGCCTGGCTTTGGGATCAAGATTCCCGTCTTGGGCAAATGAAAAGGAAACAGGAAGTGAGGCCCCTCATCACGAGGTCATGGCTGGGTTGGTTTCGTCTTCCTTTCAAGCCATACACAAATGCCAGGCGTGGTGGCTCATGCCTACCATCCCAGCACTTTGGGGGGGCAGAGGTGAGAGAACTGCCTGAGCCCAGGGGTTCGAGACCAGCCTGGACAACTTGGCAAGACCTCGTCTCGACAATAAACCACAAAATTAGCTGGGTATGGTGGCGCGTGCCTGTAGTTCCAGCTACTTGGAAGGCAGAGGTGGAAGGATCGCCGGAGCCCCGCAGGTCAACAAAAAAACTGCGCAAAATGGCTTCCTCCATTCAACAGCAAGCTTTGCAGTAACGCTTCTCAAAAACGAATCATGTCTCCAGCTCTGGCCTCAGTTTAACAAACTTTTTTTTAAAAAATGTTCCTTTCCTATGTCAGAGCCAAGGCGGAAGGGGTACGGGGTACGGGGTACGGGGAACCGTCTTTCCAGCATCCCTGGAATAGACAGGGCTCTAGGAGCCGGTGGGGGTGAGCACATTCAAGTCTCGGGGTTTGAGACTATGGGCCCGTGGTGGCGGTTTCTTCCCTTCCATCACCGGGACGTCCGTTTTGGGGGGCCTGGAAGTTGCTGGACCCTCGGCCTTCCGGGTGGCCTGGACGCGGATCAGCTCCATCGGAGACGGCTTCGGGGCTCCTGGGCGGGCCTGGGCGGCAAAAGTTCCTGAACCCTACTTCTGGAGGGATCTTGGCCCAAACAGGCTCCATTTATCGGCTGCGGGTCTGCCCCTATCCCCGCTTCCGGGGTCCATGGGGCCGGGGCTGGGAGCAGGGGAGGCTGCAGAAGAGCCAGAAGCGAGCAGCCTCTGGGCCTCTTGGGGGAGGCGCGCGGGCGGCTGCTGGGGTGGACGCGGCGGACGCAGGCCGCTTCTCTTCTCCCGCCTCTCCGCTCTGCAGCTTGAGCTTGCGCAGCGCTTCTGCCCCTCGAAGGGCCTCGGTCTCCTCGGTGGGGGGCCCGCTGGGGGCGTAGCCAGCCTCTCTCAGCCCTGCCTGCTGCTCAAGGCGCCAGTGCTTTCCTGGGTCCGTCTTGTGATCAGAGGACTCAGGATGACACGGGCAGCTCTGGCCTTCACCACCGGGACCTCGTCCGTCCTGTCCGGGGCCGCCGGCAGGGTCCCGGCAGGGGGGGACACGCTGGCCTCCGCTTCCTCCGCCGCGGCGAGGGGCTGCTACCCGCGCGCTGCAATCCCTGGCTGCCGGGGACGCTGCCCCCGTCCGAGGGAGGAGGAGGCCCGGGCGCAGGGTCCTCGGGGGTCTCGCCATAGCCCGTGCCCGGCGGCATATCCCGAGGGCGGGGACATGTTGCCAGAGGCCCACTCGCCTCAGAGCAGGCCCTTCTGTCGGTCTGGCAGCCCTTGCAAGACGGGGCCCGGGCGCTTTTTCCGTCTAGAATTCCAAGCGGAGCCGCTCCCCCGCGGTGAAGCGACGTGACGACTCCGCTGACAGGCAGGTGTGAAGGCGGCCTCCGCGGCGGCCCGTCGGCAAAGCTTCCCAGGGAGAGTCCTCCCGCGGCCCGGGTGTCCTCTGCCGCGGAGCTGCCTGCGGCCCGCAGTCCGGCCCGAAAGAGGCCCCGCGGGCCCGCGGCTGCCGAGGGGCTGCGGCGTGCGGACCCCAGCCCCGGGCGGCGCCGCCGAAGACCCCGAGGCCTCCCACACGGGCTGCCGAGAAGTTCTCTGAATTACTCCTTTCAGCGTGGTGCTCTCTCTCTCTTTCTGTATATGTGTATGCGCACACACACACACACACACACGTAAATAATTAAAAAGATTTATAATATATGTATATATTAAAAGGATATATTTGTATATGATCTAAATATAAATAATTAAAAAGACTTCTATATATAATAGAGAGATAATGTATGACATATTATATACATATATATATATAGAGAGAGAGAGAGAGAGAACCATTATTGAAACAAATCATTAAAAGAACTTCTTTAAAGAAGGTCTTACAATTATATTCCTCTCTCTTTGGTGATATATATACATGCCAGTCTATCTATGTATCTATCTATCTATCTGTCTATCTATCTATCTATCTACACAACTGACTGAATAGCTAGAATTAGATAGCCAAAGATAGGGGACTAGGGGGTATATAATCCCAGGAAAAAGAAATAGCATATGTGCATCTTCATTAGGGAAAGATGTGGCATATTTGAAAACAAAACAAAACAAAACAGCTCTATGTGAGTGAAATATAACTAGCAGGTGAGATGGAAGAAGTAAAAACATGGGTCAGATCATACCTATTTATTAGGTTTTTTAATTATTAATAATTTAACTCTTATTCTAAGAGTAATGAGAAACCTTTGGATTATTTCAACTAAATGCATTTATATTTTTGAAGAATCATTTTGACTATATTTTGGAGAAGAGAATAGAGGAGGAAATGATTGGGCCTGAAAAATTTATTAGAGTAGTGCTGAAATATGGGAATATAGCTGAGGACACTGCTCTAGGAAGAAAAATACAGAATTTGAGAGACATTCAGGAGGTAGAAATGACAAGACCCATGAATGAATTGAAAGATAGGAGTGGCCGGGCACCGTGACTCAGGCCTGTAACTCCAGCACTTTGGGAGGCCGAGGCAAGAGGATTGCCTGAGACTGCGAGTTCGAAATCAGCCTGGGCAACATGGTGAGACCTCCTCTCTACAATAAATCAAAAAAATTAGCCGGGTGTGGTACGCATGCCTGTAGTTCTGTCTACTTGGAAGGCTGAGGCGAAAAGATCGCCAGACCCAGCAGTTCGACGCTGGGGTGGCCATGAGCATGCTACTGCACTTCAACCTGGGCGAGTGAGACTCCCACTCAAAAATTTAAAAAAAAAAATTAAGAAAGATAGGAGTGGTGAAAGAGAAGAAAATTAAAGATGAGTCTCGGGTTTGCCCTTCAGACATTTGAGATTTTTTTTTTTTCTCTACTTGAATAAAATAACAGCCTTGTGTTTACATCCTATAAGCAAATGTCAGTCTGATCAGTGTGATAAATGACAATGGGCATCTTTAGCTGAATAAAGGATAAAATTTTTAAGCAGAGACCTATTGCTGAGTTCTAAGGGCCTCATGTCAACCATTGTTTAGTTCATGAACATATACAGCTGGTCAATTGCCAAAATAGCCACAAACAATTTTAGGATATCTATATATACAGTGATTTTTTTTCCTACAAAAGTAATTTCCAGTGCCATCATCCCGTTACCATTGTCAGTGATTTCATTCTTCTGTCAGTTGTGATGAATCCAAGAGCAAGCCTAATACGTATTCCCTTTAGCAAGCACTTCTATGACTTTAAGCAATTCCTTGTCATTGGATTGGTAAGAATTGGCCACAGGAACAATTCACCTGTCTTAGCTCTCAGAGCCCCATTCCTGCCATGTCACAAGATTGGGGAGTTGATGCTGAGTGATCAGCCATTTTTCCACGTGGCCAAAATGTGCTACCATTTAACTCCTGAGTACCTGAGAGTGAAGCAGAAGTGAGTGCCATAGACTATAGCAGCATGCAAGATGTGGCACTGACACAGATTTGTCCAGAGTGTTGTCAATATTGTATACAAAAAAAAAATGACTTATCTTTGATCAACATCTGTATCACGTAGTTTATTCTATGATGATATTGGAAGAGCAACAGAGAAGCAATTAATTTTAGACTCAGATAAAAATTGACTTCTCTCTATGATACAAAATGATGTTAAATTACTTTGCTAAGTTACTTCAAATCTATATGGATTCAGTAATTGCTTTGATGTAAAGAAGTAAACAAAAGGAGGGTATTAGAGAATATTGAAAGAGGTCAAGAAAACTTGATTCTTTTAATATTAGAAAATTACCCTGAAAGTCCAAATAATTATGAGGCAGGGCAGATCTTGTCAATATCTTTAATAATTGTTGCTTAAGAAAAATTGTATAAGGTCACAGAAACTATTGCAAAATACTATACCATCATTCATGCAGATTCTTAATGACACTTTCAATGATTTGTTATCTACAGTACATGGATATCAATATTTCAGTGAAATTCAAGGAAAAAATCACAACACGGCCCCCAAATAACTTAACAAAGTAAAATTAATTTTATAAGTGATTTAAAATTTTAGTACTAATAAATGTCACAATTATATTGGCAAATAGTTAATACATTTTCAATGGACAGATTTCTTGTCTTAAAAATATGTGGCCTGAAAGTTTTGCATTCTAAAGTGATCAAAAAACCAATTCCTCTCTGGCTAATTTTTGAGTTTGTAGCAGTGACTCACAGGTAACTGATTACTCTTTCTCTCGCTTAAATTGGCTTGCAACTTGTTTCCTAGTACAAGGATAAATCTTCATTTTAGTAAAGTGAGAAATGAGAATTGCATCCATTAGCTTGAAGGATGTTGAATGTTTCAAAAAATAACTTTTTTCCTTAAGTTACTGATAATAAATCAAGGGCAGTTACATAATTATTTTTAGCCACGTTTTCCAGTGGAAATGATCATCATTTTACAGTCATTTCACAACATGCTTTTTGCCAGAAACATTAAAAATCAATTTGTTTTCATTAAAAAGTGATCATAAGATACTCTGTTTTCAAGATCAAGTCATTCATATGTTAGTTGGCCCAAGAATATTTCAAACTGAATTATTTTGAAAAGTTATTGTTTTCTCCCTATTTTATATTTCAGTTTGAATTTTTAGTAAAGGTAATACACACTTTTCTTATATTTATATTATTCCATGTATTGGGAATCTTACATTATTCCAGTAAGTAGATGTTTGTAAAATCTCTTATCCTAAAATATTAGATCATTTTCTACAATAGACATTATTCCATATAAAAATAAATTTTTATTATATTAGGCCATCTGAGATTATATATGTATGATGTTTATCTATTACCACAGTATAGCCACACCTGTCCAGTCTAACATATATCACAAAATTTCATTGGGAAATCTTATAATAGAGTGACAGATTTCTGGGGATCATCTCATTCTACTCAATTAATATTTGGAATCTATTACATTTGATGCACACAAATGCATTTTTTGAAATGTGATAGGACTTCCGGCAAGATGGCAATGGGGCAGCTCAGTCTGTGAGACCCTCCTAAAGGAGAACACATAAAGACTCTAGCTCTCTTCCGGGGGGCTGCAGTTCCCATCATCCACAGCCTGCTCTTCACATGGAGCTCAGCTATCGCCTTCACTCAGACATCATGGCTGTGAGCCAGGCTGTGGGTCTTCTCCCATGTACAGTGAGGCATGCTCCCATTGTCAACTCCCTCCTGTCTGCAGATAAAGATCATCTGGAGGTGAGATAGCACCACCTGCTGGCAATTCAAGGTAACAACACCAAAGTGGGAAAAACAGAAGCTTGATAAATAGACACAGGCCAGAGCTGAGTGGTGAACTGGGCAGTGGTGAACTGAGTGGTGATCTGAACTGCCCTTCACAGCTGGCCAGAAGCAACTGACCCTAACTGTGAACAAATTTACCAGCCTACTAAGACAGCTAGAAATCAGAGCTGAAAGGACATTGGACTTAAATGAAAAGTCTCAGAGTGTGCTTGATTGGTTCTGTTAGTTTACTGACTTGATTCTATTCCTTTTGTTTTGTTCTCTTTTTTTTCTTTCTTCTTCTTCTTTTCTTCTCTCTGTAAACCCCATCTTTGTACAGAGGAATAGCACACCAATAAGGAGGTTGGTTCCTTGTATGTGAGTATCATTGTAGGTTTAACTTTTTTTTGTATGGGAGTTGATTAGTTTGTAGCCATGTTTTATTGTTATTATCTGTTTCAGTTTTTGTGGCTCTCTCCATTTGTTGGTACACGCTTCTGTTTTCCCCCTTACTCCTCTCCCTCTCCACCCTCCTCTTTCCCCCACTGCCCACTCCATTCTCTTCCCTCTGTTAACCTCATTTTATTTCAGGGAGTAAACCTACAACCCCACTGCATGGACAGATTCCAAGGTAGTGGGAAGCAGGTTTCAGATGATCAATATGCCTGTCAGCAGATACCGGGATCTGCAGATAGATTTTGAATCGCAGTTCCCCCCTTAATTAAATCTCGAAACTGCAAAAAGGACCACCCTCAACCTACAGTCCAACTCCACAATTGAAAAAAGCAAGAGGATATACATAAAGAAGCATAGGAGATTGAACCAACAGAAGTAAAAGCAACCACTCCAACACTGAATAACAGAATTAAAGAAGATGGTGAAGTGGAGGGAAGGAAGAAGGGAAACGTAGGGAGGAAAATCTGCATAAATGAAGAAAAACCAAAAGAAGAATATAGGTCTCACACAGACCCCTGGGAGTTCAGACCCTGAGAAAACAGACTTTGGAACATAAACAATGAAGAGCCCCCAGAATGACTGGTCACATGCAACAAACCCAGACATTAATAGAGAGAATAAAAAAAAATTGAGGAGAGACAAGAGGAAAATAGGAAGGAGCTGATAACAGAAATAACAGCAGTAAAGACTACTGTGATGGAAATAAATAAACTAATAAACATGGAAAGCATAATTAGCCAAGCAGAAGAAAGAATCTCCGAGCTTGAAGACCAAAACACAGAACTAACCCAAACTGTCAAAAACATAGAAAAGAAGCTTAAAAAGACAGAAGAAAAACTTCAAGAGATGAATGGTTACCTCAAGAGAAAAATTCTAAGAGTAATTGGCCTTCCTGAGGCAGAGAGAGAAACAGGGGCCACACTGGAATAAACATTTCATGAAATCATTCAAGAAAACTTTCCTCATCTCATCAAGGATGAAAAAATTCAAACACAAGATTCAGAGAACCTCTGCAAAGACAATAAATGAGAAGACCAATTCCAAGACACATAATAATTCACCAAAACAAAGTAGGTATAAAAGAAAAAATCCTAAAGGTAGCAAGAGAAAAACGTCAGACTACCTACTAGGGAAGACCAATTAGAAGAGCAACAGATTTATCTATGGAAACCCTCCAGGCTAGGAGAGCTTGGAGTCCTATTTTCAAAGTTGTAAAAGATAAGCAATTTCAGCCAAGAATAACCTACCCAGCCAAGTTAAGCTTCATCAGTGAGAGAGAATTGAAATCCACCTCTATAAGAAACGCTTAAGAAAGTACTGAGCACAGAAGAAAAGGAAAAAAGAACAACAATGTCCTTCACAAGAGTACAGGCAAAAGATTAAAAACACACATGAATAAACTCCAAAACCAAAAGAAAGAAAACAAACAAACAGGAACAAAAACAACTCCATAAGAACCTTATGGTAGGGATCAACTCTCATATTTCAATAATTAGCCTAAATGTGAATGGACTAAATGCACCACTGAAAAGACATAGAATGGCAAAATGTATAAAATATCACCAGACAACAATTTATTGCCTTCAAGAGACTCACCTCACTAGAAAGGACACTCACAGACTCAAAGTGAAAGGATGGGAAACAAATTTTCAGGTGAACGGAACACAAAAGAAAGGAGGAATCATGATCCTAATCTCAGACAAAATATCCTTTAAACTATCAGAAATTAAAAAAGATACAGAAGGCCACTACATAATGATAAAAGTTTCAATCAATCAACAAGAAATATCCATCCTGAACATATATGCACCCAACATAGGAGTGCCAACTTTCATAAAGCAACTTCTAGGTTAACTAAAACAAGATATTGATTCCAACAATATCATAGCTGGGGACTTCAATACCCCACTCACAACCCTAGACAGATCATCAGGACAAAAAATCAGCAACAAGTCCCGGAACCTCAATGTGACTCTTGATCAAATGGACTTAATTGGTATCTACAGAACACTCCATCAAACAACCACAAAATATACATTCTACTCATCACTGCATGGAATGTACTCTAGGATTGACCACATACTTGGCCATAAATCAAGCATAAACAAAATTTAAAATATTGAAATTTTGCCATGCACCTTCTCGGACCACAGTGGAATAAAAATAAACATCAACACCAACAAGCTTCCTCCAAAACCCACAAAGAAATGGACATTAAACAGCATGATGCTAAACAACTCCTGGGTCAATAATGAAATCAAAACAGAGATTAAAAGACATCTGGAAACAAACAAAAATGAAGAAACATCTTACCAAAATCTCTGGGACGCCATGAAAGCTGTAGTAAGAGGGGAACTCATATCTCTATAAATGTACATGAAGAAAATGGAAGGATCACAAATTAACAGCCTAACAGGTCACCTAAGGAAGCTGGAAAAGCAAGACCACCAAAATCCTAACTTCAGCAGAAGAATCCAGATCACCAAAATAAAAGCCCAAATCTGGGAAATAGAAGACAAAAAGATAATACAAAAAGACAATGAAACAAAAAGCTGGTTCTTTGAAAGGATAAACAAGATCAATGGTCCCCTAGTTAGACTGATCAAGAAAAAGAGAGAAAAAGCCCATATAAACACAATCACAAGCACAAAAGATGAAGTCACATCTGACCCTGAAGAAATACAAAAGATCATTAGAGACTACTAAGTACACTTGTATGGAAACAAACTTTAAAACCTTAAGGAAATGGAGGACTTTCTGACATCACTCAGTCTGCCTAGGTGTTAAAACAAGAAGAAATCGAGACCCTAAATAGACCAATAAAAAATCAAAGAAATTGACTATGTAATAAGAAAACCACCTACAAAAAAAACAAAAAACAACCCTGGACCAGATGGCTTTCCAGCAGAATTCTACAAGACATATAAGGAGGAGCTTACACCAATTCTACTGAAAATATTCCAGGCGATTGAGAAACATGGAACTCTCCACAAATCATTTTACAGAGCTAACATCACATTGATACCCAAGCCAGGTAGAGACCCAACAAAGAAAGAGAACTACAGGCCAATATCTTTGATGAACATAGATGCTAAAATTCTTAACAAGATCCTAGCAAACAGGATTCAACAACACATCTCAAAAATCATCCATCATGATCAAGTAGGCTTCATCCCTGGGACGCAAGCCTGGTTCAACATTCACAAGACAATAGATGTAATTAAATACATCAACAGATGTCAGAACAAAAACCACATGATTATATCATTAGATGAAGAAAAAGCTTTTGATAAAATCCAGCACCTCTTCTTGATAAAAACCCTCGAACATCTAGGCTTACATGGAACATACCTCCAAATAGTAAAAGCCATCTATGAGAAACCCACAGCTAGCATACTCCTAAACAGACAAAAATTGGAACCATTTTCCTTGAAAACTGGAACAAGACAAGGATGCCCACTCTCTCCCCCCCTGTTCAATATAGTATTGGAAGTCCTGGCTAGAGCAATCAGAGAAAAGAAGGCGATCAGGGGTATCCAAATAGGAAAAGAGGATGTCAAGTTATCTCTCTTTGCAGATGACCTGATCATGTATCTTGAAAACCCAAGAGAATCTGTCAAAACCCTCCTTGCACTGATAAAGAACTTTGGCAAAGTCTCAGGGTATAAAATAAATGTGCAAAAGACAACCACAGTTCTTTACACCAATAATAAACAAACAGAAACCCGAATAAAAACCACAATCCCATTCACAATAGCCACACACACAAAAAAAGAAATACCTTGGCATCTTCCTAATCAGGGATATGAAAGACCTTTACAATGAAAACTACAAAATACTGCTCAAAGAAATCAAAGATGACACAAACAAGTGGGAAAATATCCCATGCTCATGGATTGGAAGAATCAACATTGTGAATATGTCCATCTTACCTAAGGCAATCTACAGATTTAATGCAATGCCCATCAAATTACCAGCAACAGTCTTCTTAGACCAGAAAAAACAGTACAGGAATTCATATGGAAATACAAATGACCAAATATAGCCAGAACAATCCTCAGTAAAACAAACAAACAAACAAACAAACAAAAAGCAGGCGGTATCACACTACAAGACTTCAAACTTTACTATAAAGCTACAATAATCAAAGCAGCTTGTTATTTGTACAGGAACAGGCATATAGACCAATGGAATAGAATTGAGATTCCAGAAGCAAAACCTCAATTTCTCACCTGTCTCATCTTTGACAAAGCCTCCACCACCTACCACTGGGAAGTGGAGAACCTATTAAGTAAATGGTGCTGGAAAACTGGCTGACCACATGCAGAAGACTCAAACAAGCTCTCTATCTATCCCCATTCACAAAAATTAACTCTAAATGGATCAGAGAACTAAATGTAAAACCTCAAACCATAAGAACCTTAGAAAATGCAGGACACACCCTTATGGAAATTGGAACTGGCATTCAATTTCTGAACAAAACTCAAAACGCAGGAACCATAAGAGATAAGATAGACAAGTGGGACCTCATTAAACTGACAAGCTTCTGCAAAGCTAAAGAAACCATCAAGAGAGCAGGAAGACAGCCCACAGACTGGGAAAAAGTATTTGCCAACTCCAGGTCTGACAAAGGCCTAACATCTTGGATCTACAAGGAACTCAAACATGCTGAAAAGAAAAAAACAAACAACCCTATTACAAAGTGGGCAAAAGATATGAACAGACACTTCACAAAAGAAGATATACTAGCGGCCAACAGACACATGAAGAAATGTTCAACCTCACTAATCATCAAGGAGATGCAAATTAAAACTACACTGAGATACCACCTAACTCCGGTCAGAATGGCCATCATCAATAACTCAAAAAATAACAGATGCTGGAGAGGATGTGGCAGAAAGGGAAAACTTCTACACCGTTAGTTGGAGTGTAAACTAGTACAACCTCTGTGGAAAGCAGTGTGGCAATTCCTAAAAGCTTTGAATATTGACCTCCCATATGATCCTACAATTCCCCTACTGGGAATATACCCTGAAGAACTCAAATCACTCTATCAAAAAGATACCTGCACATGTATGTTTATCACAGCATTGTTCACAATAGCAAGAACCTGGAACCAGTCATGCTGTCCATCAAAAGAGGACTGGATTTTTAAAAATGTGGTACATATACACAATGGAATACTACACAGCTATAAAAAAGAACAAAACCATGAATTTCACAGCAACCTCTATGGAACTAGAGTCTATATTTCTGAGTGATCTTTCACAGCAACAAAGATCTGAGTATCACATGTTCTCACTCATAAGTGGACCTTGAACATCTATCATAATACTATAAGAAAAGGATTGACAGAGGTGGGAATCTAAGGGGGGGCAGGGAGGGCAAGGGTGGTGGGATTAATGGTAGTCAATATCTATCAGGGGATGGGGGGACACCCCTTATCAACGATGTCTGAACGATGCGTATTTGAATACTAACCCTTAATTGTACCCTACAATTTTAAAATAAAAAATGTTTAAAAAAAGAAAAAGATAATTTTAAAAAAAGATATGTGATAATAACCAATAACTATTGAACTTAAAACTCCAAAAAAGTTACTTTAGCAATATCTAATTTGTGCCTATATAGCTATGCAGTATATGTACAATCCTCAACTTCAGTACCTATCTCATGTTTATTAATAAGTGTATCTCATAGGCCTGTCTTTTGAAAGATGAAATTTTTAAAATAAAATATATTAATCTTTGTATTCTGATTACTCACTCAAGCAGTCTTAGTCTACGTCAATACCATACTGATCAGAGATTTGTAGTCTATAAATTTAGAAACATTTCCTTTTGAAATTATATTTAATTTCAGGTACAAAGAGATCTAAGTTGGCATCACTAGAATGAAACATATTTTGTGTATGTTACAAAAAAATGATATAAATTTTTTTGTGTGGACTATTCTATTTCTTTAAAGTACATCTGAATATAGTGCAATTTGTAAAAGATTTCTATTATTTATCCTTAGAAATACAAATCATTGCTTTGGTTCTATTAAAATCTTTTTAAGATTTTAAGTAATAAAATAAAATTCTGTTGAATAACTGTGTAGCACATAGAGTTTAATTACAAGCTAAAATATTGTTTTTTAGAAAACATTTACTATAATCTTAGATTGACCCACATAAAGTTGGCATGTCTATCTCTCCTGTTCCCAAAATTAGACAAGCTGGAGTAGTCCTATAAAAAAGAATAGAGATGTTTATAATGAAATCAAAGGCCTAATTCTCCACAGGATGAGTGTATCGTGTCTCTGAAAGGTTTCCCAGCAGATGCTATTTAATTTGTTGAATTTGCCCAAAATCTGTCTCTGAGATTTGCAATTCTAAGAATTTGATATCACCATTGTTTCATATTTAATCAGAGAATTGCTGACTTGTGCATTACGTATCATCCAGGGTGTGATTGAGAGATCACACAGTGATTTACATAGAAAACATTTACATAAAGAATTATTAATTGTAACAGAGTACTGAAGTAATAACAGATTAGTTAGAAATAAATAAATAGAACTTGAAAATACTACAGCAATAGTAGATATAAGGAGTATCCATTATTTTCAAGGCCCAGATAAAGAGCTCCAGGAAGAGACTCCAGCATTGAAATCCAGACTCCATTGTGTAGATGGGGTGGTCCATAGAATGGTAGAGAAGTTTGCTATAGTGCTGCACTGACTGAACTCGATGGAATTCTACCCTCTAGGGTGTTAGGGAAATCTTTACGTGGGGAAGTATCTCACTAGAAGCATTCCATTGCAAACCATAGTGTTTGGACTGGAACTGAAAACGCTATTTTTCTTACTCTAACCAGTGCTTTTCTGGCTCTTAAATTAGTATTGGGACATTATTCTGCTTCACAAGATATATTTATCTTCTGGTATCTGTGTTAAACTCTGTTCTCCCACCTCCCACCTTCCTTTTTCTTCTTTCCTCTTCTCTACCCATTGTTTGTTTCTTCCTTTTTTATCTCTATCCTCCTTGTCGTTTCCTTCCTCCTGTCTCTTTTCCTTCTAAGGTGCAATAACTATTCAAAATCAATTATGCTAAAAAGTAATGCAGCAAAAGTTTATTCATCACTATATTTTCCATTGAGATCACCTCCATACTTACTCAGGGTTTAAAACACAAAATTAACACATGAGTTTCATAGCTTGAAAATATAATTTATCTAAGCAACTGAAATTTTAGAAAAAAACACCAAGAGTTTTTATCATTGGAAACAATTTTATTACTTAATTTAAAGCAATTTAGTGTAACTGGTAGCAAAATGGTACATAGACAGTAAACAGAATCAACTCTCATTGGGCAACAGGGCTATTACTGACTTTATGTTTTATTTTCATATGAAAGTATAATTATCTTAAGAAGGCAACAGTTCATTAAAAGTCTTCTAGAAGCATGTTTTTATTTCTTAAATAACAGAGAGACAAACTATTATTATAGGAAGCTGGTATGAATTGTGCCAAATATTAAATTTGGACTCATGTTTATAGTCAAAACGTATATTTTAATATTTATGAGACAAAAATTTAGTTATATAGATACAAATAATCACATCTAACTTAAAATCCTAGTCTTGACAACTGTCATAATGCAAAAAAAAAAAAATTAAACTTCAGATTTTGTGGGGAAAAAAAACATTTGTAAAATCTTACATTTGTTCCCAAAAAATAACTGCAATGAAGTAAAAAAAAAATAGCAACTCAAAGAAACATCATACTTAACTATTGATGTGCAAATATTAAAAGTTTATTAAATTAATTTTTTATTTGTTACATATATTTGTTCAATTCTGCCTTCAGCTTTAACAATTTACATGTGAATATGTGTGTTTGTCAAATATATTTCATGTTTCTAACATATACATATGTAGGCATACAATCTTTAAGTTTTAAGGCATGCTCCCAATTTTAAGTAGCTTGTTATAAATTCTACTTCTATGATAAAAGAAGATTAAAGATAGGCTCACTTTCTTGTAGGGGCAATTCTTGATGTTCTTGTTATTCTAAAATGTAGATAATATAAAATACTAAAAAAAAGCATTTTATATTTTCTAAGCCAAATTATATAATGGCTATAATCTTTTATTTCACATTGCATATTGTATACTTTTATTTCGAAAGAATTATTGAGAGAACATTAGACTTTTTAAAAAAATGTTTCATCCTTTAAATTGATCTTCATTATGAAAAGAGGGGACAAAATGTCTCTTTCTAGTCTTACATGTTCTATTTTTTGTTGCATTGAAACAAATGTCAAATTCAGAAGTAAAGAAAAATACAAAATTAGAAGAATGATATATTTTTTAATTGACCAATGCCTTTCCCACAGAAACATCTTAACACAATTCAATTACCTGGCAAACTATATATACATTCTCTTGTACTTTTCTGGTCTACTTCTATAGGAGAAAAAAGCAATACAGATAAAAGCATTGGTGTCACCAAGTGTCAGTTTATATTTCAGTTTCTGACTGTCAAATTCTGCATGATTCGTCTTAAATGTAAAGGTCAAAAACTGCTTATTTTTATTTTTTACTTTTTCATAACAGTGTTGAAATATAGTTCCTATAGATGACTTTTCAAAATTAAATCAAACTGTGTAAAACACTATTTCTGAGTGTAATTATTTCAATATCAAGTACATAGGAGGATTTTTAATGTTTTGAAGTGTCTTTGGAGTTCATAAAAGGTATAAATTATCTCTGTCAATTTAAAAGCATTTTTCTAATAAAATTTACTATATAGATATATGAAAACTGTTAAAGCTCAAGAGTCTAGTTAAAATCATTACAGCATATTTCCATAAATCCAGTTAATGTTTCAATTCTTGAATTAAATTTAAATCAACACATGTGTACTAAGTATTTTCTCTATGCTAGTCATTCTTTTAAAAGAGAATAATAGATATTAACCTTTTAATATACTTTTCTTGGCATAAAATGTTTGCTAGACATAAAGTTACCAAAAAATACAGGATTTCTTTTTGTTTGTTTTACTTGTCTTCAGTGTAATAAAACATGCTATGAACTCCTCAAATTCTAAGATGACTATGATAGTATATAAAAAGACAGAGAAAAAAAGGTTAAAATGACTTAAAGACTTGTATTTTAAAGCAAACTATGATTCCTACATGAAAGTCAGCCACACAAGTTCATTGATTTATCTCTATGTAGAGAAGACTAGACATTTATGATGAGCTCGATTTTATAAAAACGGCAAGTTTAAAAAAAATATATGGTGCATTTAATTTGTAAGAGGAGCAGCAACTTTCTGTGTCCACTGTGATGCACCAAATATATTTAAAGTTTGTCTACTTTCTTAAAACCTAATAATTTAAAGTTTTTTCATATACTTTGGATTAATATAAAGCAATTAAATAACAGACTGAAAATTTTGTGTTTTAAGTTTTCAAAATCATTCCATTTTTGTCTTTCTATGAGTGGGGGAGTACCAATAAGTTAATGTTAAGTTTCAAAATGACTTTTACTTCTAAGAGAATAGATTGTTTTTAAATGTGAGAGGATTGAGTATATTCCAATCTAGTTTCTTTCATACTAGCAACCCTTGTGTTGTTTCAAGCAAGATCCTTTAAAAAAAAAAAAAAGTTTCTCTCTCTCACTCTCTTTTTTTAAAAATCAAAGTTGAGTTTCCTCTTGAGAGTCCCGACCAGTAACACTGCAGATGCTGTTTTTTCAACTAGGTCCACTGTTTGGAAGGTAAGCCAGTGGATCTGGTAGAATTAAGTATCTAATAAAAGAGAACAAAGAAAATGATTCTGTAATAGTAAATACAGGCAGCATTAATTCACTCTGACACTTTAGATTTCTCCTTTATGTGTTCAGTTTTTAGATGATTTAAGCTGTGTCTCTGTAGATAACATTGGTGGAAGAACTCACTGCTTAGTTGGCCTGTGAAATTTTGCAGGTTTTATATCATCATTTCCATACCTGAGACTTTGATGATGAATGCTGATAAACCAAGGACCATTATTTTTCAATTATGATCTGTTTCAGCACCTTTATCTGACCAAAATTTTATGATTTCAATATTTTGATATCCCTACTTTAGCCATTTTTCTATTGACCTCCATCCTAGCTGTGATTCTTCTGCTGCTTAACTACTCTTACTTTTTTTTTATCAGTTGTAAAATTTTTTTATTTGATATAATTTCATGATCTTTGATTAAATATTTTATAATCTTATAAAATTCGTGGTTTAATAAATGTGAATACTTAAATTATCTGGAAAATAATTTATCTAAAATTCAGGTTATGATACAGTAAACAATAACACTAAAGTATTAAAAAATTCTCAATACATTTTACTAGTAATTAAATGTTCATCTGCCAAACTCAAATACTTCATTAATGTCAGTATTTTTTTTAAGAGAGATGCTTTACTTCAGACTGCCAAATGATGTACATGCACACCTTGTCTTATTGCTCTGTTTTATTGCACTTTGCAGATATTGCACTTATTTTTGACAAAGTATAGGTGTGTGGCTGTTGGGAGCTGGCCACGGAGGCCCACTGAGCGTTAGGGATCAGGAAGGGCCATTGACCCCGAGACCACTAGGATGTGTTCGGGAGCTATAGACCCAATTTCCTCCCCCTTTCTCCTCAGCACTAACCAGATTAAGCTCCAGTAAGCTCAAAACATAAAAACTCTGAGACC
>NW_007247870.1:64578-103092 GCF_000164805.1 Carlito syrichta | reverse complement strand
GTTTATAGAATATGTCAGTCACGGATTAGGTTATCCTTTGTTATGGGATTTTAAGATTATCATATGAAAAGGGTTTAAGGCAATCATTGATTAAGTTTTCATGGATTAAGGTTTCTGGTGGGCGGGGGACGCCCCTCCCACATCTGACTTTGTGTATAAAAGACCCATTGTAATTCCCAATAACATACATTGCTTCTGCACTAGACTGGGTGTCCAGTCTCTTTCTTTCTCCCCAATCGCCGAGGCCATCTCCACCTTTGGGGTACCCTGAACCCGGCTGGAGCTGGTCCCCGGCATGTGACAACCCTCTATTGACCAATTCTGCTAGTGCCATTTTTCCAACAGCATGTGTTCTGTTGGTGTCTCTGTCTCACATTTTGGTAGTCTTGTAATGTTTTGAACTTTATAATTTTTATTATATGTGTTATGGTGATCTGTGATCAGTGATCTTTGTTGTACTACTATAATTGTTTGGGGGTACCACAAACCATGCCCACATGAGATGGAAATTGTAATTCATAAATGTTGTGTGTGTTCTGATTGCTCCATTAACTGGCTTTTCCCTCCTTTATAACTCCCTCTCCTCCAGCATCCCTATTCCTTGAGACACAACCATATTGCAATTGGGCCAATTAATAAGCCTACAATGACTTCTAAGTGTTCAAGTGAAAGGAAGATTCTCACTTCTCTCACTTTAAATCAAAAGCTAAAAATGATTAAGCTTTGTGAGGAAGGCACTTTAAAAGCCTGGATAGGTTAGAAGCTAGGCTTTTTTGTGTGAGTTAGCCAACTGGTGAGAATAAAAAGGGAAAGTTCCAAAGAAAAGTGAAAGTGCTACTACAGTGAACATGCAAATGATAAGGAAGGGAAGCAACTTTATTTCTGATATGAGGGGAATTTTAGTTCTTTAGATAGAAGATCAAACCAACCACAAAATTCTGTTAAGTCAAAGCCTAATCCAGAGCAAGGCTCTCGCTCTCTTCAATTATCTGAACGCTGAGGGAGGTGAAGAAGCTGCAGAAGACAAGCTGCTGAAAGCGAGTAGAGGTTTTCTCACGAGACTTTGTGAATTAAAACTCCAAGATGAAGCAGCAAATGCTGATGTAGAAGCTATTGTTAAGTTACCCAGAAGGCTGAACTAAGATCATTGATGAAGGTGTCTACACTAAATGCCAGATTTTCAATGTCGATGAAAACAGCCAACTATCAGAAGATGCTATCTAGGACTTTCGTAGCCAGAGAAAAGACAATGCCTGGCTTAAATCTCAAAGGACAGACTCAGAGGGGAGTTGAAGCCAGTGCTCATTTACCACCTCAAAAATCCTAGGGCCTTTGAAAATTATGCTATATCTACTCTGTGCTATACAAACGGTAATGCAAACCTTGAATGACAGTACATCTTTTTTTTTTTTGAGTTGGAGTCTCACTCCATCACCCAGGCTGGAGAGCAGTGGCAAGCTCATGGTCACCCCAGTATTGACCTGCTGGGCTTCAGTGATCCTTCCGCCTCAGCCTTCTAAGTAGCCGAACTACAGGAGCGTACTACCATGTCTGGTTCATTTTTTTGATTTATTGCCTGAGCTGGTCTTGAACCCACAGGCTCAGGTAATCCACTCTCTTCAGTTTTTCAAGGTGCTGGGATTACAGGCTAAGCCACCAAACCCGGCCTGACAGTACATCTTTTTATAGCAAGGTTTGCTGCATATTTTAAGCCCACTGTTGACTTACTGCTCAGAAAAAGCCTTACAAAAATTGCTGCTCATTGACAATGTATCTGGTCACTCAAGAGCTCTGATGCAGACATACAAGGAGATTAATGCTGTTTTCAGGTCTGTTAACACAATGTCCATTCTGTATCCCATGGATCAACATATAATTTCAATGTTCAAATATTATTTAAGAAATATTTTATTAGGCTATAGCTGCATAAAGATTCCTCTGATCAACCTGGATAAAGGAAATTTAAAACATTCTGGAAAGGACTTACTCTTTTAGAACCCATTAAAAATATTCATGATTCATGGGATAAGATCAAAATATCATTAACAGGAGTTTGGAAGAAGAAGTAGAATTATTAATAAAGGGGAAACCTGAAAATATGACTGAATTGCTGCAATCTCATGATAAATGTTTATTGGATGACGAGTAGCTTCTCAAGGATAAGCAAAGAAAGTAGTTTCTTGAGATGGAAGTTACCCTTAGTGAAGATGCTAGGAACATTGTTGAAATGACAACAAAGAATTTAGATTATTACACAGTCTTAGTTGATAAAGCAGCAGCAGAGTTTGAGGACTGACTCCAATTTTGAAAGTAGTTCATTGGGTAAAATGTTGTCAAACAATATCCCATGCTATCTTGAAATCTTTCATGAAAGAAGAGTCAATCTATGTGGCAAAATTCACTGTTGTGTTACCTTAGGAAACTGTCACAGCTACTCCAGCATTCAGCAACTATCACCCTGATGAGTCAGCAGACATCAACATAGAGTCAAGACCCTCTGTCAGCAAAAGAGACTGTAACTTCCTAAAGACACAGATGATTACTGGCATTATTTTTAGCAATAAAATATTTTTACATTAAGGTATATACATTTTTAAAGAAACGGTGCTTTGCTTTTGCATGCTTAGTAGACTACAGTGTTAGGAAAACACAACTTTTATGCATTTGTGTGACTCGCTTTATTGTGATGTTCACTTCATTGTGGTGATCTGAATCAAACCTGCAATATCTCCAAGGTGGGCTTGTCTGTCTTTAGCATCCACTTCTTGAGTACCTGGAGGACACTGTGCTATCACCTGGGAGTACAAAATATCAAAAGACCCTTGTCCTGCAGAAGATCAGAGTATAATTTATGGAGTATATAAAATGAAGAAAAATAAATTCCAAACATCACACAAAGAGACAAAGAGCAACAGAGAGAATTATAAAATACTTTATTTAGGGGTCAAGTGGAACTTTCTCCAGGCTTCAGAGAAGAGAAGGAGTTGATCCCAAAGTTGGACAAGGCAGGACACAGAGGAGGGTTGTTCCTGGTATGTTTAGAAAATGAGTTTTACTTTAGAAGACTGGTTAGACCAGGAAAAAGTGGCACTTAAAATCACAAAGAAAGGTAGAAGACAGATAATGAAGGACCTTGTTTCAGGATAAATAGTTTCAATTTCTGTTCCATAGTCAGTAGGAACTATTGAGGGTTTGGAGGGAAGAGAAGAGAAATAAGTATATGCAATACAGCAGTCTAAGAAAGTCTTGCTCCAGGTGTAAATAAATGTAGTATTTCATACTTCTATAATAATTGAGAAAGCACATACAACAAGCAGAGAAACTAATTAAAAAGTGAGAACTCTAAGACTGTGCTCTTCCATTAAAAATCTAAGGGGAAAATATTCATAAAATATATTCCTTAATAAAAAAGAGAAAAAGCAATTGAAAACACTAAGTCTATTTTCTTTGATCAATAAAAGTTGAGATTAGTGTCCTGGGATCTATTAAATGGCTTTTGTTATCTATGCACACTGATAATTACTTTAAATATCAATAACATGGTAGATCGATGAAGAAAACTAATAGTTCACATTAAGCTTTTTAATACAGTATCATCTAGTGATTTATTGTTCTTTGAATTAAATTAATGTTGCTTCTTCACTTAAAATGAGCTATTGAAAATGAATTTTTAGAAAAACATAAAAGTTACCAGCAAAATCCATTATCCCCTAAGTTCATTGATGTAGTGGCAAAGGTTCCTTTCTGTATTATTAACACTACTAACCCTACAAGTCAAATAAAGCAAATTTCTTAAATAGTATTTTTATATATTAGTCATGATAGGCATTTTTTAAATAATAATTTATCATTGCTCCAGTTCTATAAAATTTAATTATCTCAGTGCCACAAATACAGATTACTACAATGATGTGAGCAAAGGATTTTATTTCTTCCTAATAGTAGTCAAGCTGATGTCTTAGTTTAAAACTAATAAAAAATAAGTTATCCAAAAGAGAATTCCCTGAAAATATGTCAATTTTACCTGTGCACACTGCATTATACATATTATATTTATAAGTTGAAAGACTAAAGACTAGAAATTATTTGAAATTATAAGTATGTGTATTTGACAAAAATATATGTTCATACACTCTAAAGGTTAACAATATCTTCTTTGACCATTCTGTAAAAAATAATTATGGGAAATAATTTTATTAGGCTCAAGAAATATATAATTTATTTTAAAATACAAATAAGGTAGGCACAACTAAACAAACGCTACATAATTAACACAAGAATTATTTGAAAATATATATAAGAAGGTTGGAATTAATAGGAGTAGATTGGATATTTAATAAAATATTATATACATTTATGAGTTTAAAGGAAAAAAAACACATTATTACAATAATATAGTACCTGAAGAATCTACGATGGGCAGTTGAAATCCCAGTACATCATAAATGAGATGGCTTCCTTTAACATAAAGTCTTCTATAAATTCAGTGTCAGCATTGAGTATAATTTTTGACAGTGCCTTAAAGAAGTCTGTTAGCTTAAATTGTTATTCATCTAATTTCCCAATGCTCCTGTGTTCTAACCAGTATTATCAGAAGGCAAAATAAAGCATTATTATACTTGATAGTTGTATCTTAGGTGAATTTTAGAAATCTTTTCACATTTATTTTGGGTCCAAGTTACTCCTGCTATTGTATTTGCCTAACAAGTTTTTGAGACACATTCATGTTTCTGTCCTTAAACAAACACAACTCAATAGTACAATATTAATTCTTCTACATTTCTATTTATATATTTGGAAAAATTATTCTCTATATAGCTTTTTTCATATAGAAAGCAAAAGAGCAAATATTTTCTATAGAAAATTAGCTTATCTTCAACACCCCAATACTACATAACTACATACTTCCTTGACTTTTCCACTTTGTACTTCAGATAATATGCTTGGAAAAGTAGATAAAGAAAATGTGATATATATATATACACACATACATACACACACACACACACACACACACACACACACACACACACAATGGAATACTATTCAGCCATAAAAATGATGAAATTCTGTCATTTGCACTAACATTGGTAATGTTAAGTGAAATAAAACAAGAACAGAAAGACAAATGTCACATGTTCTCACTCATATGTGTGAGCTTAAAAAATTGATGTCACGAAAATATTTAATAGAATGTTGGTCACCAGAGTCTGGGAAAACTAATGGGAGGTGGTGGATAAAGAGAGGTTGGTTAATGGGTACTAAAGACAGTCAAAAAGAAGGAATGTTCTAGTGTTTGATAGCACAGTGGGACAACTATAGTTAATAATTTATACTATTTTTCAAAATAGCTGGAAGAGAAGATTTGAAACGTTACCAACACAAAAAAATCATAAATGTTTAAGATGATGGGTATTTCAATTACCCTGAGATGATCATTACACATTGTATGCATGCATCAAAATATATGTTCTCCATAAATATGTACAACTATCATGTAACAACAAAATAATAATTAAATAAAATATGTCAACATTACATATATATGTACATATGTGTGTATATATGTGTGTGTGTGCATATATATATGTATGTTGATACAGTATGTTCAGCTCATCATCTGTCTTTTTTTCCCAGCCAACAACTCCTTTTCAAGCCTGAAAGTGTGTGACTGAAAGTGTGTGACCCCAGTCTGACTCATTTTGACAGGTTAAAATGGTTTTTTTTATTCTTTGCAATCACACATTGGATATGTTAAATTACTTTTTCAATGTCCAAATCAATGACCATGGTTCGCTGTTTACCTTCATCAATAGATTTATGTAGGGGCTTGCCATGATAATCTATTATCTTGATGCTATGACAGATTATTTCCCTTATATCTGCTGATCACTGGTTTACTTATTTTCAAGACCACCCCAATCCTAATCCATTGTACTAATCAATTATATTAACTCCTGCTGAACTCCTTTTAAAAATCTTAACTTTTCTACCCTAGCCAAAATCTATCATAAAACTGACAACATACAGAGTAGTCTTCTAATTATTTGCATATTATTAGTTCTAAACCACTTGCATGAATCCATTTAAGGCTCTGCATCACAAAATGTCCTCACTCCTGCTAGTCCCTTACTGTATTACTTATTTTCTTAATTATAGACACAAATATATCCTGTGGACCTAACACCCATCGAGACTTTTGAATCTTTTAAAAAAATTTCTTGTCAGTAATACAATCTTGTTACGAATTTATTTCTGAGGCTTATACCAACAGCTACCAAAGTGCCTTTTCTAAAATCTTGCTACGTACTTGCTGTTATATATCTAAGTGCTATCCATCATATGTAAGGCCAAGTTTAAACTCATTTTGTCATCTAAGGTCCTTCTAGAGGCAGGTCTGATTTATGTATCCAGTATTATATTTACTTAAGAAAAGAAGTGCTAAATTCAGTATTATACTTAGTTAACAACAGATACGAAGCTTCTACTCCAAACTGTTATCTGAAACACTTTATGCAATTCCCATGTAGTGCATTTCTCTCTCTCTCTCTCTCTCTCTCTCTCTCTCTCTCTCTCTTTAATTGAGTGGAGTCTCATTCAGTCGCCCAGGCTGGAACGCAATAGCACACTCACAGTCACCACAACCTTGGCTTGCTGGGCTCAGGTGATCCTTCTACCTCAGTTCTTCAAGTAGCTGGAGGTCACCAAACTGGGTTAATTTTGATTTATTGTAGAGACGAGATCTCGCCAAATTGCCCAGGTTGGTCTTGAATCCCCGGACTCAGCCGTCTTCTCACCTCTGCCTCCCAAAGTGCTGGGATATCGGTGTGAGCCATCACGCCCGGCAATGTAGTGTATTTTCTAAAGCCATTTTTTCCTGTCCTGGAATATCTTCTGCTCTCCATCAACACAAATCCTATCTACAGAGTCTAGTTGAAATCTTACATCCTTTATAATCACTTCAACTCAGAATAATGTGCTCCTCCATTAATTTAGAAAGGTACTGTCTATCTCACTCACTTGATGCTTAATGTATTAATGACAGTCATATATTACTATTAAATTTTTCATGTATAAATGATAGTTTTGGTAATTAAAATACAAGATCTTTGAAATCAAAATATGCCTTAGTCATGTCTAGCTCACATATTTCAGGCAGTGCTATCACATTTGTACATGCTCAATATGCATTTTTCAATGAATTAAATTATTCCCAAAGACCTTTTACTAATGAATGCTTTGACCAATTTTACTTGGATTTTAGAAGCAATTTAGCATGGGATATTTCAAGTTTTCCTTTGAGTTGCTTTTTAATTATTCCATATTTTTTCTCTTATTTCTCCAAATGTATATTAACTCACAGAATAGAGAATACATGCTATTTCCTTATGTTGTACTCATTCTTTGAAATAATCCTACCATTTTTATATCACTGCACAAAAGAACACATCAAATGCATTTGTTTATTTAAAAAATTAAACCTAGGTTTTTAAAGTACTTATATCACAAAAATGTAAGAGGTTATAATGGAATAAATAAAAATATAAAAATAAATGAGTAGTTTTCTAAAAATACATGCCAATGTGAAATATGAGATCAATTTACACAATATCGTTCAGCTCTATTCTGGTATCTGGAGATGGATTAATCAGGATGTAGGAGAGGGTACTTTGATGATCATTCATTTCATCTAGAAGATAAATACATGCCAAATTTGTTATACTACTTACAGAAAATTACATGAATTATTGTAGAACAGCTTATGCTCAAACCATATAACTGTCAAGGAAAACTTGCTATAGTTTTACCCACACCCACACCATGCTTGTTCACATAGTTCGACTATTTCCAAATTACTAGCATTGAAGATATCTGACAGGTACCCTTATTTTTGTAGCAATGGATGATAAAAATAAAGTATCTAATCTGCTCAGACCAACAACAGTTATAGTCTATCCTTTAGCTATTACGGTAAAAAAGTATTTCTATTAAATAAATAATTGGGAAAAATGTTTACTTTATCTATGACTTATCAATTGCAAAAAAAGTTATGGTTATCAACAACACTCCTAGAAAAATAATATTCATATAGGGACTTCTTTGGGAAAAAAATCTAATTACACTGTGTTAGAAAATGACACAAATGGCCGGGCTCAGTGGCTCACGTCTGCAACCCCAGCATTTTGGGAGGCCGAGGTGAGAGGATTGCCAGAGCCCACGGGTTCGAGATCAGCCTGAGCAACTTGGAGAACTCATCTCTATAATAAATCAAAAAATTAGCTGGGTGTGGTGGCATGTGCTTGTAGTTTCAGCTACTTGGAAGGCTGAGGTAGAAGGATCACCTGAGCCCAGCAGGTCGAGGCTGCAGTGGCTGTGAGCATGTCAGTGTACTCCAGCCTGGGCAACAGATACTCAAATTTTGTTAATTCATTATAAAGACATCTTCAGGTTGCAAAGTTGGAAAGTTGACTTGGCATTATATAGGGCATCGGGGGGAAAAGAAAGCAAACAGCTTTGGGGTCTCAATTTTTTAGATTTCAAGGTTATCATAAGTTGTAAATATAAAACCCTGAGAACTTATGCCTCAATCAACATAACTCCTTTGGGTAAAATTTTGGCCTATGAGAATTCTCTCAAAAATCCTGTTCTAGAGCCAACATATTCTTCTAGCCACTTCAGCTGCAGACAAGAGTGACTTCTGTAGGAATTACTACATTTTTCAGTTTGATCCAAAACCAAAGAATAAATTTTGGTGTGTGTTAGGATAGCTGAAGTCTAAGGCACTAGACTCAGAATAAATTTCATACCAGTAGAGATATGTTGTATTCAAATAACTACAGTAAATTAAAGATGTTTTAAAGTGATAACCTCCTTGCTGTACTAGAATATATGTTATGGTCATAAAATAATGTTGACCACTGTGTTCACCTGACTAAAAATCCATTGCTTCTTTAATGTGAAAGCTTTAATATTTTCACCTATGATATTTCAGGTTGATATATAGGTGTACCCTATTTTTAAATGTATAAATGAGAATCCTTATTTTACTAGGCAGATAAATTACAAAAATAATTGAACCTACCACATGCTTACCAGTAAAACTATTATAATCACAAACTCATCAAATTAATATTCAAATAAATAAATATATTCAACTGCACATCTATAGGATAGATACAAAGAATTATATTATACCATAAGACTTAAGTTGAAATTTAAATTTCAGATAAACAAATAACATTTTTAGCATAAGTGTGTCCCAAAATGTTGTATGTGAACTACTTATACAAAAATATTTGTTATTTATTTAAATTTAGATTCCACTGAAAATCTTGTATTTTTATTCATTAAATTTGGTAATAATACACAGGGATAGATAGCTAACTTAACTGGCTGGAGCTTGGAATTTCAGTGAGTATATAATATCAATCAAAATATATTTTACTGACAAGAGATTACCAGGATCATTTCTCTATATAAAACAATTTTGATTCATACGTATCTTTTGAGAAATGTTCCATGTGTGTGAATTTCCAAAACTGCTGTGCAAAGGTACAGAGACTGATAATGCATTGTGAAGATGAAATCATAATACTCTAAAATATAACCAGTCTACTAAAATAATCTCCCTTTCATTTGACTATGTATAGCTCACTTTCATATACAAAAAAATGTCATTATTGAACTATGATAACAGAGAAAACAACTTAAGAGATAACTTTTCAGTCAATACCGACACTCAACATTTTCCCTTAATTACTAGCAGGGTATTGTACTTATCTTTTTATTCTGGGATCAAGTCAAGGACTATTAGTGATCTGGTTTGCCTGTTAAAAATGTAACTGAGGAATTTCCAACAGCAGATATAATTATTATGTCACTATTGTTTTCTGTCCAAGTAACCTGTTTTTTAAAATCATATTGAAGATTTTAATTTTTCTATGAACTACAGGAATTGAGCAAGTGTTTTGCTAATGTGTTCAATTCAGTGAATCGATATGGTTTATCAAGACATGGATAATAACATTACAATCAGAAATAATCACTCCTGGTTTCTTTCCTCACCCCTCACTGACTTTACTCTGGAGAGGAGAAATGACTTATCTCTTTGATTTAGATTAAAAGAAGTTGCAGCATTCAAAGCTGTTCTTTCTCTTTCATGTCTGCTCTTCTACAGCATTAATTGTGGCCAACTTGTTCTCTGCCATGATGCTTTGTTAAGAAGGCCAGCAGTTGCCTCTTTTTCTTTGTGATTTTGTGTTTAAGAATTAAGGAGTGAGAGATCACTCAGTATTATAAATTCTAATTCCATCCAGGTTGCTGCAAAGTTCATGATTTTGTTCTTTATGGCTGTGTAGTATTCTATTGTGTATATGTACCACTTTTTTTTTAATCCAGTCCTCTTTTGATGGGCAGCACTGTTGGTTCCATGCTCTTACTATTAAGAACTGAGTATTACATGTTCTTACTCATAAGTGGACCTTGAACAACTACCGTATTACTATAAGAAAAGGATTGACAGTAGTAGGAAACTGTGGAGGGGAGATGGGGAGGGGAAGGTGGGATTGACAGTAGTTAGTATCTGCCTGGGGAAGTGGGGGCATACCTCATAAATAAGGGTAGCTCACAATGAATATTTGTATACCTAATCCTGAATTGTACTCAACAATTTTAAAATAAAAATTAAAAGAGAAAAAAAAAAGAATTAAGGAGTAAGATTTTTTTAAAGGCTATTGTGGTCACATATCAAAACCACGTTCAATAATGGATTTTTTATTAGCCAATAAGTCTGGTATTATTTTTCTCTCCATCCATCATCTTCTGTGGTTATTTTTTAGTTATTCCTTAAGTCTGGAGAGGAAAATGTGGTAGATTCGCTGGCTCTCTAAGACCCTAACATAATAATTATCATTGACCACGGCAAAAACACAAATTAATTAAAATAAAGTTCTGTGACCAAAATATAATACCATATTTGTAGTGGCCGAAAGCTCAATCTGAGAGACCACCAAGAGCCAATTCCGATGAAAATTCAAGAGGATCTTTATTTGCAAGCTCGAGCCTGGACCTCTGTCGACAACCGATGCAGCAGAGTACACCCAGAGGCCCCGACTTTTTTAAGCAGACACCTTTTATCATGGTTACACAAAGGGAGGAGGAGTTTGGGGGGACTTTCCAGTCTTGTTACCATTTAATTGTGTAGTAACCTCTGGTGGTCAGCTCAATCGTGGAGGATTGGCTAACTTGACTCGGGCTGACCTTGGCCCACTAGCTGGGGAAGTTGCAGAGACATTTGGAAACTTTAGGTGATTTCCCCCTGGCACCTGATTGGTTGTTGCTAAGGGGAAAGTGGGTCAAGGGAAGGGGTTGAAGCTGGAACTGGAGCTTTGCAGTTTTTCCCATAACTGAAACTTTAAACAGCTACAGGTTATGTTTTAAAACAGAAAACTAAAATGGCTGTGCTATTGTCCACAAGCCGATTACATATTTATTGGGTTATGGCATGTTCTTAACCTAAGTCTATGGTATACTCTGTTATGGCCCTCTCATTGCAAAAACACAAATTAATTAAAATAAAGTTCTGTGCCCAAAATATAATACCATATTTACTGAGTAAAACAAATTTCTCTTGATAAATTTGGCCTCATCAACCACAGAATTAAGATTCTGTCTTCTAACAAACAAAGTATATACTAAGGGAATCTACAGTGAAAATATTCACTCTGTTCCTGACATCAACTGTGACCTTAGCAAAATAATTTTTTAAAAGTTTAAATTATTTTCATAGAAATGACTGTTTCATCACTAAAATAACTTATTAAAAGTGATTCTTTTTATACAAATTGAAAAAAGTTCTCAAATATTGCAATCTTTAAAAGAATATTGTAACTTGAAAAGAAAGTCTATAAGACAAAATTCAAGAATTGTTAGTAGTATTTACAAAAAAACTTATTTTGCTATATTAACTAGCATTATTTAATCAAAATCTTCATGTTGTAAGTATTCTTCCTAAAGTAGTTTGTGTAAATAGATATCAGAAAGGAAGTAGAATCATACTCTTATGCTTATCAAGTAATTGCTAAATAAGTCCTATTCCACACACATGAATTTCATTTTTTTTGTTTTTAATTTTCATTTTGAAGTATTTTAAGAGGACTTCTGAAAAAGGAAAATATAATTTTGCAAGAAATTTAAATATTGAATATATTTATGTAGGTTGCCATTAAATACTACTCCTGTTATGGACTGAATTGTGCCCCACTCCCCACATGACTATGTTGAAGTGCTAACCACCAATATGACTTAGGGCCTAAAAAGGTAATTGCAATTAAATGAGGTCATTAGAGTTAGGCCCTAATTTCATAGGACTGGCATCCTTATAAGAACAAGAAGAGACACTAGGAGGGCATACACAAAGAGAAAAGGCCATATGAGGACGCAATAAGAAGACAGTCACCTATAAGCCAGAATGAGAGCTCTCAGAGCATAACCTTTGGGCATTTTGGTTTTGGACTTCCAGCCTCCAGAACAGTGAGAAAATAAGCATCTATTGTTAAAACCATCCACATTGTGGTATTTTGTTATGACAATTCTAGATGACAAATATAACTTCTGAAACACATACCTCTTATATCATGTATAATCAGAGAAACATTTTATATAATATGAAAGAATCACTGAGAGGCCTAGTGAAGAACAAAGGCTCTGAATCCAGACTATGTGCATTGAAATTCTAGATCTGCTGGACTTGGTGGCTCAGCCTGTAATCCTGCACCTTTGGGAGGCTGAGGTGAGTGGATTGCCTGAGCCCGCGGGTTCCAGACCCGCCTGGGCAGGCGAGACCTCATCTCTACAATAAATCAAAAAAATTAGCTGGGCATGGTGGCGCGTGCCTGTAGTTCCTGCTACTTGGAAGGCTGAGGTGGAAGGATCACCGGAGCCCAGCAAGTCAAGGCTGCGGTGGCCGGGAGCGGCCACTGCACTCCAGTCTGGGCGACAGAGTGAGACTCCAACTCAAGAAAAAAAAAGAAATTCTAGATCTGCTGGACTTGGTGGCTCAGCCTGTAATCCCGCACCTTTGGGAGGCTGAGGTGAGTGGATTGCCTGAGCCCACGGGTTCCAGACCCGCCTGGGCAGGCGAGACCTCATCTCTACAATAAATCAAAAAAATTAGCTGGGTATGGTGGCTCGTGCCTGTAGTTCCTGCTACTTGGAAGGCTGAGGTGGAAGGATCACCGGAGCCCAGCAGATCAAGGCTGCGGTGGCCGGGACCGGCCACTGCACTCCAGTCTGGGCGACAGAGTGAGACTCCAACTCAATTAAAAAAAAAGAAATTCTAGATCTATCACTCACTCTTAGATCGTACTCAAATTATTTCTCTTAAAGTCTCTATGATCACCTTCTTCTATAAAGTGAGGATAACAAAAGTGCTATCTCAAAGATTGTTGCTAGAATTAAATTATAATAAACACATTGAACATAATTTTAAAATAATATATTAACATTAATAAATAGCCCTGATTTATGTCAAGTGCAATGTAAAAATTATCTATTATTATTATAGCAGGCAAAATCATTTGTAAATTATAAAAAAATAATTGTTTATGTATTGTGATATAAAGGTGATGACATGCAAAAAATGGGAAGCAATGTTCCAAATAAATTTTATTCTAAGTTCAATGATAAAACATCAAAAGCTTGTAAGAATTACAGGGAAGGGCTGGTGGCATGATCCAATTTTCTATTAAATATATCACTTCTATTGCTTTGTGGGAAATAAACTTTGAGGGGGACAGGTTGAGACACTCTGAAATAATTAGGTGGTGATTGTGGAACAGAAACCTAGGTGAGAGATATTGGTAACTTGGAAATGAGAAATAAAAATAATTGCAAAAGAGGGAACGCAAGATAGAGAAATGATAGAGGCAGAGACAAAGAAAGAAAGAGACAGAGAGAGAGAGCGAAGAAGACAGAGACAGAAACTGATAGAAGGAGATAGTTTTAGGCTGGGAGAAACCATCGTCTGTTTGAATACTAATGGGAAAAACAGGTAAAAGAAACTGGTGCTATATGAAAGAGAGGGTTAAATAGTCTTTCACCACTACAAAGAAATACTTTATCAGTGACCATAATCTCAGTCACACAGTACTTATTCTCCTCCATTTTGATAATAGCACAACCTAGTGATGATTTCATGTTCCTTTACTTGAACTTCAAATCCACATTATGTGTTAGCCACTAGTCTAACTGGTTAATTTTATAGTCCTGACCTAATTCGCTCAAGTATTCCAGTTTAGTGTCAAACTATGCTTATTAGTATAAGTATTTTGTCCATTTTTACTTAACTGACCAGTGTTTTTAGAAGAAAGGTGTCTAAAAATAAGGATACAATAGTTCTATATTACCAACTTCTATTTAATACTGGTTTTACTACCTTTCAAATATAACTATTTTGAAAGGCAAGATAAAGCTCAAGAACTCTCTTGAGTGAACTCTCTTATTTTCCTTCATGTGAATATTCATAATATTCAAATATATATGAAGCTACTAACAAAACAAGTAGAATGACTTAGGGCAAAATTTTGGAAATAGCTAAATTTCAACTCTTCCATGAGCCTTACAATCACTTATCAGTTTCATGCACAGCACGCTAAATGAGATTCAGTTTTCCTTTCAAGAAAGAGTACTTACTATTTTTAACTTTTTAAATTTCATTACTATCTTTTATAAATATTAAAACCAAAGCCACTTTGCCATTTATTTTTATATTAAAGGAATTCAAATGAAAGTAAACAAGAACAATGAGTCTAAAAATGTTATTTCTTCAATGGTGGAAAGTTTTTTTTTTTTGTTTTTTTTTTTAAACTAAGATGCTGTTTCCATGGGCCCATATCCTACATCTGACTAATAATGGCCTTCAGGGCTATTGGGTGTCTCAGATGAATGGAAGTTCTCAATAAATGCCAATTTATTTCAAAGTACTATAATGACAGCTATTTTATATTAAGTGATGTGGGTCAAAACTATGCAAATTGTCTTCAAAGTAAGGAACATATACATTTGTGTTTAAATATATTAGTTTCATTTCAAATAATGGGTTTGATATGTGCTCAGGTGAAGTATTTCTAAATTTAAATCTATGAATCTAATTGATAATCTGAAAAAGTAAGATGATACATGCAGAAATTTCTGTCTAAAAATATTGAAGACATAAATAGCATATTTATTTTTATTTTATTTTAATGATTGAGCTATCTGCTTTAAATTAAGGTATTTCTCCTGAAATGATATCTGAGAGTTAAAGAAAACTATAGTAACATATTAAACAATTTAAAATTAAGTATACAGCATGTTCTCTAATTTTGCAAATATCCTGTTGTACTTTCATTTGACTTCAAGAGCATTTTTATGATTAGTTGATAATTTAAATTCATCACATGGTATTCATTATTTTGTTTTCCAACTCAGATATTTAGTAATGATAACTAAGCATGTTTAATCATGGATTTTTACAAATACATATAGTTAGGCAACCACTAATTACCATAATTACAATAGTGACCATTTGCCTAATGCCAAAAAGTTCTCTCATGCCCTTTTGCAGTCAGTTTTTTCCACTTAAACCCAAACCTTAACAATAACTTATTTCAAGAAGCAATCGGTTTTCTAGCAGTAATACGGTGTGTTTCTGTTTTTCTCTTAGTATATTTTTTGTATTGTATTCATGTTACTGTATGGATCTACTTTGATATTAACAGCCACTCCAGCCTCTTTTTAAAAATTTCTTATTACATAAAATACATCTTTTTAAAAGTGTTTTTCCTTTTAAAATATTTTTTAAAATTTCAGTGAGTTTCCTTTACACAACATGTATTGGGTCTTGCTTCCTTTAATTTCATCTGATGGCCTCTGTATTTTAATGGAACTATTTAGTCCATTTATAGTTAATACAGTTGTTAATGTAATTCAGATGAAATCTACCATCTTGCTAGTTGTGTTCCACTTGTCCTACATGTTCTTTCTTCTTTTCTTCTTTCTCTGCCTTCTTTTGATTGAGATTTATTTTTTAATTTCTCTTTAAGTCATTCCATTTGCACTACTTGTTATATCATTTATATCACTCTGGTTTAGAAGTTTTGTAGTTCTTCTAGGTCACAGATTGGGAAATTTTTGTTTTGTAAAGGGCCAGATATTAAATATTTCAGATTTTGCAGACCATGTGACTTCTGCATCAACTAAACTCTTACACTGTAGACTGAAAGTAGCTATAGACAACACATAAGCAAGGACAGCTGTTTTGTTTAGAAAAACTAGCAAATTCAAATTAACTGTCCTATGCTACAGGGTTTACAATATACAGCCTTAACTTATCATTCATCACTGCTATATAATATTATACCCCTTCACTTGTAGCAGAATAGCCTTCCATCCTTATATATCCATTTCTCCCTTCTTATTTGAGTTTACTGTTATACATTTTTGCCTCTATATATGCTATGAAACTCAACATTTCTGTTTCAAATTTCCTTTAAAAAGTAAATTATCTTTTAATAAAACAAAAATGTAGCTTTTATATTTATAATTACCCATATAATTACCGTTTCTTTTTTCTACATCCAACTTTCTACCTGGCATCATTTTTCTTACATCTCAGGAGTTTCCTTTACAATTTTTTTGTAGTGTAGCTCTGTTTTTGACAAATTGTCAGCATTTGTTTGTTGAATTTGCTTTCATTTTAGAAAGTTATCTATATTGTACACAGAGTCTGTTGTCATATTTATTCCTCATTCATAAAATTTTCTTTAGATCTTTTAAAAGTATTTTATCATTGGTTTTCAGCAATATATATTGTGTCTTGCCATTTTTAATATTTACATTGCTTGGGTTTCATTGTGTTTCTTAAATATTGAATAGAGTTCTCATCAAATTTAGAAAAATTTTGGCCATTCAAATATCTTCTGGGATTTCAGTTCCACACATTAGATTACTTGATATTGTCCCACTAATAAATAACATTCAAAGTTATATTTTTCCTGTTTCTCTTTATGCAGCATTTTACATAGTCTATTGCTAAGGCTTTATGTGTACTGAAATTTTTTCTGTGGTAGCTCTTCTGAAGTTAATCGAGTCCAGTGTTTGACTTTGAATGCTACCTTATGTATTTTTAGGGTGTTCAGTCTGATCTCTTTTATATCTTCAATTTATCTCCTTATCATGTCCAGGCTTTTCTCTACCATCTTGAACATATAGTGTATATTGTAATGACTATTTTAATATCCATATTTTCTGAATTTGTTTCTATTCATTGGTTTTTCTACAAGTTATGGGGCATATTTTGGATCTCCCCCTACACCTATAAAGGTGTTAATGCATTTGCTTACTATCCCTCATAGAACAAAATTATATCCTGCCTTTTGTATAATGTCTACACATTATTGTTTCATATTTTTTCAAGTTACTTGAGAGAATAAATGTTTGTCCAAATCAGAAGATTCTCCTTGTTTTAGTGGATTTTGAAAGCTCATTCTTTGCTCTCTTTCTGACTATACTCAACCCATAATAGACTGTTAATAGTAAAAAGCTCATTCAACCGTTAACTTTTCTCCATGACAAAAAATATTTTATTTGATTCAAATTGGCCACATTTTTCCTACACATATGCTAAAACACAATACTTCAATTTCCAGTCATAAAGATAAAATATGTGTGTATATTTATAAAAATACACATCAGGGCAATTAGTTTAACTGTGTTAAAAAATGTAAAGATACTAGCATTATTGAAAAGTTAATGTTCTAGGAAGTATGTGATACAAAATGATAAAATAAAACAGTTTTAATTTAGGGAGATATAAAATAATTATTGCTTAAAAATTTTTATTTACTGCAATTTACCAACTCATCAATTACCCCTTTGAAAGCTTTATTATTATATCTATTAAGAAAAAACATTTAGTTTTCATTGTTCTTTAATGTTCTACTGATAAAATGAGATGAATATAAATCACACTTCATGTATTTAATCATGGATTTCTGAGTGCCACATTGAGAGAATGAACCAATGCTGGAAATATAGAATAACACAAAATCATCCATTATCTGGTGTTAATCTACGCTGGGAATATCATCGAGTATACTATATATATGTATACTCATTTATATTTGGAAAAGATGACTGATGTATCTCAAAAAACAATAAAAATCCAATGCTAAAAAAGATACCTGCACACATATGTTTATCACAGCATTGTTCACAATGCCAAGAACCTGGAACCAACCATGCTGTCCATCAAAAGAAGACTGGATTTAAAAATGTGGTACGTATACATGATGGAATACTATACAGCCATAAAAAAGAACAAAATCATGAATTTTGCAGCAACCTGTATGGAACTAGAGTTTATAATACTGAGTGATCTCTCACAGAAACAAAGATCTGAGTATCATATGTTCTCACTCATAAGTGGACCTTGAATATATATCTAATACTGTAAGGAAAGGATTGACAGTGGCGGGAAACTTTGGGGGGGCAGGGAGGGGAAGGGAAATGGGAGATGGGATTAACAATAGTCAATATCTGTCTGGTGGAAGGACACATCCCTTATCAACAAGGGTGCCTGAAAGATGCATATTTGTATACCTAACCCTTAACTGCACCCCTGAATTTTAAAATAAAAAACATGTTTAATAAAAAAAATCCAATGTCAATTCTTTGAAATAAAAAGGTTTAATGAATCAGTAGAGTAATCTCAGACACTTACACTATTCCCTCAACATATTCAATGTTTCAAAACATTCTAGGTAAAATATGTAGCTATAGTGTATTTTCCACTATTGGTAATTTGTTTTAGATTAAAACTGCAAAAAATTTTGTATCAGAGAAATAATCTTAAGTTATTCATTAGAATTTGTGGATTTTTTTTTTTTTTGCTTAAAAATCATATGGCAGTCATTTAAGAGTCAGAAAATAGAAGATGATGGCATGACTATTGTCACCACCACCACCACAACCACCACCACTTTATTACTACTGCTGTTACATCTATGACAGCGTGAGTAGAAACAGCAATCCTTTCTTGTTATGTTTACTTGTTTCTTTTCCATAAGAAAGACAATGACTAAGAACGAAGTCACTACATTAGTTATAAAAGAGTTCTTGGTCAATCTATTCACTATTTTAAAGGCAAATTATACATTGACTTTACAAAGAATAAGACTTTCTAAAGGATATAATAAGAGACAAGTGTAAATACTATCAGTTACCTCATGTTCTCGTGTTACTTAAAAGGTTTTTTTGTTTTTGTTTTTATTTTTGCTTTTTTTTGAGTCGGAGTCTCACTCCATCGCCCAGGCTAGAGTGCAGCGGCCGCTCCGGCCACCACAGCCTCCACCTGCCGGGCTCCGGCGATCCTTCCACCTCCACTTTCCGAGTAGCCGGAATCACAGGCGCGCCCTCCCTCGCCCGGCTGATTTTTTGATTTATTGTAGAGATGAGGTCTCGCCAATTTGCCCAGGCAGTTCTCGAACCCACGGCCTCATGTTCTTTAATTATATCAAAGAAATTTACCAAAAATAAATAAAAAGCAAGCAGTACTTTTAGACTGTCACTTCAGCTCTTTCCTCAAAGCACTCAGGTCCTCAAATTCAGTCTCCCAATTCCTTGGAGGTACATGTATTTCAGAACTGAATTTTTCAGATTTAAAAAGTAATTCTGAACACAAGATATATATTATGTAGCATCCTGAGCAGGGTCTGAAGCAGTAGACAAATTAATATTTCTGTAGTAAAATATATAACAGTTCACAATAAATAGGGTAAACAGATGATATAAATAGTTTCAAGTAGTTTGGATCAGTTTCTGCATCCAAGTAAGTGTTAGTGACAAACTTACTTAAAAACTAGTTTTTCAGAAATTTTGGATTTTGGAATTACAAATGCAGTACTGTGTACCTGTAATCTAAGCAACATCTTTTAGGAGTAGTTATATGTTTATCTTAGTTTATAAATGCAGGTGCATTTGAATTATTTCAGCCTAACTTGCAAAGACAGACATATAACTGAAAATGTTAAAAATGTTAATGGTGCTAATAAATTTGCAGATAAGAGAGTCAGAGTTTCTGTACCTCCTTCCTGTTAACCACTCTGGGTAATGCATTTAAGGTCTCAAAACTTTGTTTTCATTTCTCAAAACGTAAACAAAATGTGTTTCTATTATTTCCCAGTCGAGAGTTTTCATTTAGTATTTATACAAGTATTATACAAGAATAAAAATATTGCCCCCAGTCTTAAAATTTTCTTTAATGTTACCTTTTTGGAAGTTACCTTCATAGAGGCTAACATTTTTTCTCAAATTTTAAACCTTGAAATCAATCATAAAATTATTAGGCTGTATAAAAATGACATCCATGGAAGCATGGTCCATGAGAGTATTTTTTTTTTTTTTTTTTGAGTCGGAGTCTCACTCTGTCGCCCAGACTGGAGTGCAGCGGCCACTCCCGGCCACCGCAGCCTCGACCTGCTGGGCTCCGGCGATCCTTCCGCCTCAGCCTTCCGAGTAGCCGGAATTACAGGCATGCGCTACCACGCCCGGCTGATTTTTTGATTTATTGTAGAGATGAGGTCTCGCTGCCCAGGCGGGTCTCGAACCCGCGGGCTCAGGCAATCCACTCACCTCAGCCTCCCAAAGGCGTGGGATTACAGGCTGAGCCACGGAGCCCGGCGAGAGTATTTTCTATAAATCATAATTTTACATTCTTTAATTTTGATTTTGCAAAGATAATCTGAAAATACTTGATCTAGCAATTGACAGTGTTGGCATTATGACAATTTGTGTTTTAAAGTTATTATCAATTATTTGAAAGCAGAATTAGCAATTCAGTAGCATTTAAAAATTTAAGTATTTCTAATGTTAACTTTTTTCGTTAAGATGCAATTAGTTTTTTCTTTAAATAGTATAAATAGAAAATTTCAATTATGTCACTTCTAGAGTGACATTGTTCTGGAAGTTTGACAATTTCACAAGTGATTCTCCTACAAATACTTTGTTGAAAACTTTAACTCAGAAGAACAATAGAAAAAAACAAATTTAAATGTCCCATAGAGGGATCAAAAAAATAAGGATCCTCTGTAACTGATAATGCTGTCTGAAAATAGGATAGAAGAAATGTGTTCAGAGTAAATGTGAGGTAATAATGTGAAGACACATGAACTAGAGTTATTTTGATAAAGAAAAGTGAAGATAAAGTGAACACTAAGGGTGATTATGCATGCCAAACGTGTGTATGTGTGTGTGTGTGTGTGTGTGTGTGTGTGTGTGTGTATTTGCATGCTTTGGGTCAGAATAAAGGAAGAACACCTGTTTAGTTAGTAGAACAGCTAAAGTACAAAGAAAAAAATCAAGGATTATGAAAAATGAGATTTGCTAATAGAATATGATTTTGAGGGAGCCAAAAAGAAAAAGGATAAAAAGTTCAGGAAAAAAAAATCCTTCCTTTTTTATCTGGAGCAAAGAAGATAATTATAAAATTAATTTGGAAAAATAAACATTCAAAAATAGCTAGGAAAATACTGAAAAAGGAGAATGCAGGAATCCATAGGCCTATCAGACATTAAAACATACTATAAAGCCTCTATATTTGAAACAGTGGTCACTTTTGCCTGAATGGGCAAAAGACCATAATAATACAATAGAAACTCTGGAAATAGAACCAATGGCATGTACAAATTTAGTATTTGTAAAAGCAGCATGTAAAATCATTGGAGAAGAATGTTTATTTTAACAAGTGGAATTGCATAACTGAATATGGAAATTATATTGGAAAAATTTTAAATTTGTTCTTGCTCACCTTATACATCAGGATATATCTTAAATAATTCAAGTATTTAGATGTAAAATGTGAAACCAAATAAATATTAAAAGAAAACATGAGATAATACATCTTCTAATTGGGAGGGAGAAAAACTTTTCTATTACTCAAAGTCAATAAGCAATAATGTAAGTGATAAAAAGTTATATAAATAGCATCAAATAGCAAAAGGAAAGAAAAAAGACTAAACTAAGAAAGCAACATCTGCAATATATATATACAATAGTGTTAACATAATATAGGAGCAATATCTTAAAATATTAAAGAATGTCTCTAAAAATTAGCTTGAGAAATAGTTTACTGAAAAGAATTCTTAACTACATGAGGAGATGTTTAACCTCATCATAAAAAGAAAATACACCTAAATACATGGTTTTTTACCTATCAGATTGGTAAAAACACATGTTCTGTTGACAAAGTTTTAGAGCAACAGATACTCTCATACTTTGCTGATAGAAATGTGAAATGGTACACACCAAGGAGGGAAATTTGATAAATAACAAAATTATACAGACATTTGTTGATCCAGTAATCTCACTTTTAGAAATCTATCTCAAAAATACACTAGAAAAATACAAAAATTTGTATGCATAAGCGTAGTCATTGCAGGACTATTTGTAATCACGGAAGACTTAAGGGACTAGTTAAAAAATAAATCGGACAGATGGTGCATCTACACAATGGAGTAGAGCCATCTGTAAAGAGAAATAGGGACTATTTTTATACTCTAATAAACCAGTGATCTCCAGGATATACTGCTAAGTGAAAGATGCAACAGGAAAAAATATGACCATATTATGCCAAGATTTATATTTTTAAATTTATATTTCAAAAATGAAGTATAAGCCATAAAATATAGTTTTAAAAGGTTACCCATGAGAAGAGATTGTGTGGTGACTGGAATAGATATTAAATTTCTTTGAATATACCTTATATTGAACTGTAGAACAATGCAATTAGTTTATATAGGCATAATAGATTAATTTTAGAAAAAGTAACCCTTAAACATTGAAAACAAAACTGAACTTAAATTTATATCCTGCTGATATAACTACACAGAAAACAATTATTCCAAGCCTTAAACCAGAACAATTTTTTTATTTATTCTTATTGGTCTATACTTAAGAGTAAGAAATACATAAACAAAAGATTTAAAATGCATGTTTTTAGGAATTCTAATGTTGATATTAGCATTGAATTATTATTCTGGGGCTAAAAAGAGTTCTTAACCACATGAAAAGATCCCTAACCTCATCATAAAAAGAAAACACACTGAAATACAGATTAGTAAAAACACTTAAAAGTCTGGCAACATATTCTGTATTGTGGAAAAGTATGATATTGTAATTCTGTCATTTCTGTTGTTGGCTACCACTGATATTACATTGGGAGAAAGGAGCTATAGATATAAGACAGAAAAATATAATAAAAACTCTGTAGCCCTGGATTTCAATTATAAGCATCTGTGTGAGCTCATAAGATATTTTCTCTCTCTCTTATCTATCTATCCATCATCTATCTAGAAACAAAGACAAACCCAGTAAAATGTTAGCATTTCAAAATCTAGATTATGCCTTGAAAAGTCATTTCCCACTAAAAGAAACTGGGAATTCTTGGAGAAATGTAGGATTAAATGTTTCCAAGGTGAAAACATTTACCCCTACAGAGAGCAAGAAAAATTCATTGAAGATAATTGATACCATGATAAAAGAATACCAGAGCCACATTAAAAAGGTTCCCTCTGATCAAATTTAGGACAATCTGATGAATAATATAATAACTATAATGGATTAAAGCATATTACACATGTTTAAGTTCATAAGTCCATAATAGTACCAATATATGGCTAAAAAAAAGAAAAGGGGGAAAGCTGTAGGCAAATTTAGACCAGGGATTTGAAGTATGGAAACTCTACAGCACAAAAACTGAGGGGAAGTAGGATTGGCAGTTGAGGGAAACTGCCGGGGAGGAGCGGGATGTGCCTCATCAACAAGGGTGCCTGCATAATGAACATTTGTACACCTACCCCTGAATTGTAACCCACATCTCTAAAATTAAAAATTAAAAAGAAACGTTTCACTCATCTCAATGCATGGATCTCAATTGATTCTGATTTACAAAAACTAAAACATTATGACATTTGCTGATATAACTGGAAAATTGAACACCAGATAAACGAACACTTGATGATATTAAATAATTATTTTTAAGTGTAAAAATGGCCAGTGGTTATTTTCTTAAGACAGTCTTTAAATTATGAAGTTATCAACTGAAATATGTTTGACATTTACCTAAAATAATATAAAATGTACAGGAAATGGGTAAGCTTATACATGAAAAGAGACAGGCCATGAGTTGATAATTGTTGAAGCAGGATATTGGGTAAACGTGGGCTTATAGCTTGCTTGTTATACTATTCTTTCTACATTTATTCATGCTTGATATTTTCTATATTAATTATATTGAAGATTTAGATAGAGTCGGGAAGGACACTTTTTCTGCTGATACTACAAATTTTCTTTATTCTTCCATTCTTGTCTTCATTCTTAGCACAGAATTTTACCTCCTACTATCATATGAAGTCCAACAAAATGTCTGCAAGTTTACTGCATATAAAAACATATATTTTTTTCCTCATTACAAAATACCTAAGCAAAGGGCTCCAGTTATGTTCTCTTTTCTGTATTTTCAACTCTTCACTAAATAATCAATATTAATATCTAAGCATGCTTGTATTGCTCTGATCTTTAAAAAGTATAGTTCCTATTCTTTCTCCACTTTGCCATCCAACTGTCTCCGTGTTTCTCACTTCTCTTTCACCATAAAACTTCTTGAAGAAATATCTATTGGGACAAAGTGTCACTGGATATTCATTCTTTTTGTCTTCCTTAATATATATTTGAGATACCAACACAAAATAAGGATCTGACAATTAAGTTCGTGAACTTGCCATTGTGTGCGTATGTTGGCAGCACTGTACAAACAATTCAGTAAGATTTCATAACCTTGACATATCAGTGTTTCATAGCTGTGTTCATGTTGACATGTGGTGGTGTCTTGCTGAGTGGCAATTGCTATTGTTGTTGCATGCTTTTGTGTGCCATCGGGAGAATGTTGGAGCTTGAATTAGAGCAATGGACAAACATTACGTTTCTTGTTAAACTTGGGAAGAGTGGAACTGAAATCAGGGACACATTAGTTCATGTTTATAGGGATAATGGCATGAAGAAAGCAACAGTGTACAAATTGGTTAAACACTTTTCTGAGGGGACAGAAAGCATCATTGATGAAGAGAGGTCAGAATGGCCAATAATGAGCAGAACTGACAAAAAAAATTGTAAAAATTCATTGCATTGTGCATCAAAATTGTCGACTGACTGTGAAGTGCAATAGCAGACCAAATACACATTGATAGAAACACAGTTAGGAAAATCTCAACTGAAAATCTTGACATGGGAAAGCTGTGTGTACAAATGGTCGCAAAGGAACTCTTGCATGAAAACAATACACCAGGTCACACAGCACTGTCTGTGAGAAATTTTTTTTAATCCAGTAAACAAATAACTGTATTGGAATACCCTCCCTACTCACCTGATCTGGCCCCAATTACTTTTTTCTTTATCTAAAGATGAAGGAAGTATTGAAAGGAAGACATTTAAAAAAAAATAAATTCCTCACAGATAGTGTTGTGTGAGCTGATGTATTGTTTTTCTTTATCTAAAGATAAAGGAAGTATTGAAAGGAAGCCATTTTGATGATATTCAGGATATCGAGGGTAATACAACAACAGCTCTGATGCCAGACAGAGTTACAAAATTGCTTTGATGGGTGGGCTAGGCCCTGGTATCAGTGCATAGTTTCCCAAGAAGAATACTTCAAAGGTGATAGTGGTGATATTTAGCAATGAGGTATGTAGTACTTTTTCTAGGATGAGTTCACAAACCTAATTGTTAGACTCATTCACATCTTTGCCAGTAGGATATCCTGGGAATCATGTGTGCAATCACTTGGTAATATCTTTTCATTGAGATAGTTCTTTCTTATCTGGTCTCTCTTTCCTTCCTTCTGGATGAAATGTGGACAATATGATTGGAGTTCTAATATTCAACTTGTATGATAACATGACTTTGACAATGGAAACAATAGATGGTAGAACAACAAGATAGAAAACTGAACTCTTAACTGACTATCTCCAATGTCATAATCTGCAAGAGAAATAAAACTTCAATCTTGTTTAAGCTGTGACTACTTTGGGTTTTTCTGTTATTTGTAGTCATTTCTAACACTAACTCATATGTTTAAATGCACTGTGTCCAAATTCTTACCGAATGTCACTCTTTAAGCTATTCAAGTCTGGTTTCCACATATCACTCAACTGAAACTGTCCTCACGGAAGTCACCAATGACATATCATTATACCTTCAATACTATTTGACACTAGTAATCATTCTTTCCTATTTTTCTAATTTTTCTATTCCTCTAGTCCAACACTTCCCAACATTTTTCACATCATAGTACACATAGAAAATGGCATTTTCTAAATATATTGGGGTAATAGACAATCTGCTTATGGCTAAAGGTAACCAGCTTGAAGGGTGATTCTGCCCACCCTAGGCCCCATACTTTCTGGAGGTATAAAGGATCAATGATGCAATAAACTGTTTTTCCTGTGAGTTGAGCAAGTTTCTTTTTTATGAAAATGCATATATATACATTGTAAAGTTATGTTTGCATTACTTATTTAAGCTGTGTCTACATGGTCTATATTGCAATCATGGATAAACATAGAAAATGAAGAATTATTGAGCTAGATCTGCATTATATTAGTTAAGGCACAATTTGAGCTTCAAAATTAAAACTTTTAGAGACTTTTTGTTTCTGAACCACAAGAAACTAAAAAAAAAAATTATGGGAACATTGTAGTTCACCTATGGCTAATATAATATTAGTTACTTGTGAGTATCAAAATTCATTTTACCTCAGACCTTAGAATAAGATGGATATGATGTGGTGTGTGTGTGTGTGTGTGTGTGTGTGTGTGTGTGTGTGTGTGTGTAAGAAAGACTTTGGAACCAGATAGACCTTGATGTAAATATCAGCTCTGCTATTAACACGTTAATTAACAAGTTACTTGACTTAGTTTTTTTACCTCTCAAATGGAAACAGAGGGCCTGGCTCAGAGTTTTTGTAAAAATTAAAATTCAGATAATTCATGCAACGGGTCTATAACTAATTATATAAAAATTTTCTTATTTTATTTTTAATATCATTTAAATGTATCACTAGTTTCTAAAAACTGACCTGTGAAACAAAAATGCAATTTTCTACAAAATTAGAGTCAGTTATATAACTATTAATAGCAAGAAATCACAAGTCCATATATACAGTAGTTTTAAAGAGCATACCATATCCCACTGTAGAAAGACCCAAGTGTTTCATTCTATTTTTCACAAGTTCAGCAAGTTCTTGTCTTTCCGACCTCCTGTAGAGGTTCAGTCGCTGCTGGGTTATCTTTTCAGCTGTTTTACCAGAGTGTTTGGGGCCTTTTCTGCTCAGTCTTTGGGCCCACTGCATGCTCTATCTTTGCAGCAAGGGCTAATTCGACTGGTCACTGGAAGTTGAGTTACGGTGGTGGCTGCGGTGATGCCCTTGTTCTTTAGTGTCTTTGGTGTCTTCCCACTCTTCTACACTGATAGAGATTTGGGACTTTAAAGGAAATGAATATTGATGATTAGATATTTTAGGAATAATCATGCTCTGGAGTGGAAATAATATTCATTTGCTAATATCTTGGTATAGCTATATATCTATTCAAGAGTTTCCACAAAGAGCAAAATCAGATCCAAAAAAAGAGTTTGGGATCTAATTTTCTATTGCTAAAAATATTATTAGAAAATATACCTTCTTGAATTTATATAATCAGATAAAATATCTGCATCCTCTAACTCAAATTTTTATGAACAGATCAATTTTTATGAGTAAGGGTTATGTTGTCATAAATGACTCATATCATACTGTTGTTTGGAACATACAAAAAAATAGATATTTACAACCTTATTCAAATAAAATCCATGTAATGGGCTTTTCTAAATCTACTACAAGTATTTCACATTCAGTTTAAATAACTATTGCAATTGCTTTATTTTTGAAATTAATATTTTTTAAAGTTTTAAATGTTATTGCTCTTTCTAAAGATGGCACCAAATGAACTTTATAAAATGTGAATTTATAAAATTCCCACCTATGCACCAAAAGCAAACAAAACTTACTGTTTAACTCATGCATTCATTATTCATTACGTAAAATGCTTTTCCAATTAAAATATTAAAACATGTTCTAAGAACCGTTCTATGTAAAAACATGTTGTAAATATTATTTCACAAATAGATTGTAGAATCATAACCAAAAGTTAAACCAGGCCATTCTCCATAGGAGGGAAAAACGATGAACAAATTCATAAAGTTTATTTTGACTTACTCTTATAACTAAATCTGATTTTTAAAGTAAGAAGTTCTCCTTTGATTACAGGCCATTAATAAGTAAAAGCTTACTCTTTCAAAATTGTTGCTTTTCATACCCTGAAGTCATATGAAATGCAAAACCTATCAAAGCAGAAAGTCTTACTCTCACATGCAAATTAACAACTTCCTGAATTCAATTGTACTCAAAAGCAACATTCATGAATCTGCTAACTGTGTTTCCCTTCTATGGATGGAAACTTGAAATATAGCTATAACATGCATGTATTGCTGGCTTTTAAAGAAATAGAATTTAAATTACCAGTTTAAGAAAGGTCAGGAAGTAGATCCAATAAAATCTTTTAAAAGTGATTATAAATTAAAGAGGCTCAGTCAATGCCTTACATACAGTTAGTTACCAGTGGCAAGCTATGAAATTATCTCACACTTTAATTCAACCCAAAATTCAAATGCTTATTTACATCTCTGTTTCAAAATAGCACTGCATCAGAGTGATACCAAAAATCCTTTAGTTACCCTTCATATTGTCATGATAAGATATTAGATTTAAAATTTTAGAACTTAAGTTGAAAGAATTAAACGTTTTTAATACCATGGTTTTGCAATAATGGATATCTTTATAAAATCTTAACATACTCTATTCGCATCTACTTGATAATAAACCGAAAATACACTTCTGTGGAAGGAAATACTTAAACTCTTGAGTAATATCTACCATCAGGAAAAAAAATCAATATTTATTCAGTAGTTTATAGGTACTTAGCAGCAGCAATGAAAATATCTTAGCTCACTCATATTTAAACACTTGCTTGCAGAGTTTAATGAAAATCTTACCTTTATTTGAAGTGATTTTTCTGTTCCTCTTTCTAGCCATAATTCCCTATGATTTCTTACAAATATGTATAAATAGTAATCTTGCCAAACCAAACACTCAAGATATTATGTTCATATAATGTCACTTGCAAGTCATGGAACCATAGCTAATAAGTACTTTCAGGAGAAGAGTGGGGATTCGTTTCTCTTCCATTAGGTTAGCCAGGCAGTTAGGCAGACATGAGTGGGTTAAAGAGGAGGGTCCAGAGGGTGGAATCCATGAAAGAAGGAATGCCCCAGAAATGCCAAACTATCATTCACTCCAAGATCACAACTGCCAACTTGTGGCTGATAATATCCTGGGAAGAGGGAAACCAAAACAAAAAAGGAATTCCATGGTGCTGCAGAGGTGCTGTAATGGCCAGTTTTTCTGCCGTACGTATGCTCTTCCTGAGGTGGCAGTTAAGGTGCAAGGACCACCTTTAGGTAGTGCAGTATTTGTACTGATCCCCAGCCCCACTCAAGGGCAGAAGGCCTTGGTTATGCAGCATCCCTAAACCTGGGTGGAGACTATGCAAAATCAGGGAAGAGACCAGAGAGTAGGCCAAAAGGAAGGAAGTTAAGAAATACACAAATAACAGCACAACAGCTGTCAGGACTCTCCCTAGTCATTTTAGGCCACTCTGTCCTCTTTTAGAGGACAATTTCTCTTGCCTAAATAAAGCTTCTCTTTGCTCTGTTGCTTGGTCTTTTCACTGAATTCTTTCCTCCAAGAAGAAAAAAACTTGGACATGCTGCTGAATTCCCAAGCCAGTAACACTTCCAAGCAGGAGATGAAGCATTGCTTTTGTGAATGCTTTCCCTCAGACATCATTAAAGTATATATACTTTAACAACTGAAACTGTTGTTTCAGTAACATGAACTGAAACATATATATACACATTTGTCAAGCAATATTTAATACCTTATTCAACGCTGTTTTGAATTCCCCAAGAAAGAAATTATTATAATTTATACATAAAAATCCATAAGAATTATGTCTTTGTTTTCAATAATTCCATAAAATTAGTGATAACATCTTTTTGTAAGCTTCACATTAACTAAAGAAGAAAAGGATGAGAATAATTTGGGAATTAATTTTTAAAAATCCAAACCCAGAACATGGATTGTTTTTTATGTTTGGAATTTGCATTCCTTTCTAACGTTCTTTTGGTGTGACATAATAAATAATAGTACATTAAATTTTTGTGTATTAATATACACAAATTTGATTGCTATTTCAAAATGTTTCCTAGCTCTGTCCCTACAAGACTGCATAACTGCAAAAAAATAAAAATAATAATATCCATCTTCTACCCCACAGAAATGTTATAAATTCATATAACATTAAGATATAGAGGAAGCCGGGCTCGGTGGCTCAGCCTGTAATCCCGCGCCTTTGGGAGGCTGAGGTGAGTGGATTGCCTGAGCCGGCGGGTTCGAGACCCGCCTGAGCAGCGAGACCTCATCTCTACAATAAATCAAAAAATCAGCCGGGCGTGGTAGCGCATGCCTGCAATTCCGGCTACTTGAAAGGCTGAGGCAGAAGGATTGCTGGAGCCCAGCAGGTCAAGGCTGTGGTGGCCGGGAGCGGCCACTGCACTCTAGTCTGGGTGACAGAGTGAGATTCCAACTCAAAAAAAAAAAAAAAAAAAGAGAGAGAGAGAAAACATTTGTCAACTATAAATTTCCACATATAATAATACTATTAATATATTCTGGTAATTTTTATTCACAATATCCATCAAGTTGGTAATAAATATTTGTTATTCTATTCCTTGGATATGAGTGTGTGTGTGTGTGTGTGTGTGTGTGTGTGTGTGTGTGTGTGTGTTAAAAAGAAGTCAATTCATAAATATACTTTTTTGTGTCATTTCATCTTCTGGTTGTAACTCTCTTATGTTTTAAACACGGCATCATTATCTAGTGGAAATAGTATATTGCTGGGACATACAATAGTGCCTACATAGTAGAATCTTTCCTGAACTTTTAGAGTGATAGAGTGGCTAAAGTTATGATTTTATCATCACAGAGACCTGAGCTTAAATACAGTTCTATCATTTACCAGTTTATATTTTTTAGATATGTAATTTAAACTCTCTAAGTTTACTTCTCTTTTCTTCTCTGAAAAAGTCATCACAGTATTATTTTTCCTACCAAGCTTTTCTGAGGATGCAAAAATGATAATGTATGAAAAGTGCCTAAGATGATGTCAGTCTTAGAAAATGCTTAATAATATTAATATTATGGTTTATGAACTTGTACTAAAGGACAGTAAAAGGAAATGAAAAGAAGTAATTATAAGGAGTATGTAAAAATTTAAAAATGAGTATGGTAAAGAGAGGCAATCACTTATATTTTTGGTGCAATTTTCTCTGTCACTATATTTCCAAAGAAATCAAGATGCTAAAAACAAATTTTTGAGGGTAACTATTCCTTGGTTAAAGTGTGATGTACCTGAAGAAGAGAACAAATTTTAAGATGAAAGTGAATGCTTTTTATATTGCACTGTTTCTACAACTTATTCTGTTTCTTTGAATAAGTAGAGGACTCTGAATTTTTAGTAATTTTGTCAGAGGTCTACTATAATCATTAAATGAAAAATCAAAATTTAATACTAATGTAGGTGAGAATGAAAAAAGATATCTGAGTCTTTCATATGAAATGCTTCTGAAAATATTTATAAACAAATCATTAAAAGAATAAAAAATTCATACAGTTAATCCAACAATTTGCAAACAAGTTAAAAGTATCATTTTCTATCCAGGCTTGGTGGCTCAGCCTGTAATCCCGCGCTTTGGGAGGCCGAGGTGAGTGGATTGCCTGAGCCCGAGGGTTCAAGACTGACCTGGGCAACTTGGTGAGGCCTTATCTCTAAAATAAGTCAAAAAAATTAGCTGAGTGTGGTAGTGCACGCCTGTAGTTCCAGCTACTCGGAAGGCTGAGGTGGAAGGATTGCCAGAGCTCAGCAGGTCGAGGCTGTAGTGGCCAGGAGCAGCCACTGCACTCCAGTCTGGATGACGGAGTGAGACTCCAACTCAAAAATTAAAAAGTATCATTTTCTAAAAGTTATATTACTTCTAAAATGTTTATCAAATTCAATTCTATTGAAAAGGCTAAAATATCTCTACAATAATAAGAATTGAATATGTAATACACGAGAAAGTGTTTCTTATGCCTAAAATAGCTTGTTTATATTATTCTCAGAAAGGTAGAAAGTGTCAGATTCACCAAATATATCAAACACTCTTTTCCACAGTCAACACACACATCCAAATGATTGAGTTCAATTTCTTCTCAATTTTTTATTGAACAATTATCTATGTAATAGGTTATTAAACAATCTATAAAACAAAGTAGCATTTTAAAATAAATCAATTCACCCAGTAGTCTGAAAGTGAGTGCTTGTAATCTGGGTTCATTACTCCTTTAAGAATGGTTTTATAGGTTTCATAATACTCTAAACCGTGCTAATTTATGATTAAATACTTTTGGAATTGTTGCTAAAAAAAAAAACCCAGAAAATTAAATCATTGAAGATGTGTTAGTTTAACAGTTTATAAAAGAATTCCTATGTAATATGTAATGTTTTACATTAAAGAAAGGTTAAATGTTAAGAATACTTGTGTGATCATCTAAATTTAAATACATATGTCCTATACATGTAGTGATCCTGGGTCTACTAGAAACTTCTTTATATTTAAAAAAATCTAAAAAAAGATATTACACCAATTTCCAAAGGCTCAATTTAATATGTACATGTAGTTTGTGATCTAAGCAGAGACACAAGATAGTAATTACCACTGTATTTCAGTGTATTTTCAACTTATTTTCAGAATCACAGAGATAATTAGAGAATAAGCAATCTAAAAGCCTTAAAAAATGCTGAATTTGGAAACAAATAAATAAGCTGTATTTTCAACCATGTCAGGAGAATGTCTTATGACCTCAAGCAAATCACTAAGAGTCTTATAAAATAGTGATAATAACACTGACCCTGGTTTTCATGACAAGAAAACACAACATTTATGAGAATTTGGTAATCAAACTCAAAAATATATATTAAAGCCAAATATTAAAGAAATTCAGGTTCAAATAATAACCTTTTACAATCAATAATTTGGAGGAATAAGGAAAATTTTATAATTTGGGGCTACTTTTTATGTCTAAAAATGAGTTATTTAATCTGTGTAGTCTCTTAGGTATTTTTGTGTTTTACACACACACACACACACACACAAATATTTCTATGAATGTAAGATTTACTTATAGTAGATAGAGCCTGCATTAACTCACCATTCCAATTCTATAACTTCAAAAGTCAAAATTTATATTTAAGTCCAAACAAAAAAAATTTCAATTTCTGTAATAAGAGATAATAGTAAGTAATCCACAAAGTCATGCCGTTAGTAATTTTCCACTACTATCTAACAGATCACCTTCTTGTCTCTCTTACTCTCTCTCTCATATCTACCTACCTACTTGGTTATTATCTCTAAAAGAAAATCAAATGTGGTTACTTTAACATTTCTAGTTAGTTGCATCTCCATTTTTACAATTAAGTTTTCCAAATTTACACATTCACACATCTTTTGTGATCAGTTTCCCTGATCTCTCCTTCTATGTCTGTGTATTTAATTAAATCCATACTTTCTACTTATGTTTTTGTCTCTATGGAATTTGAAACCTAGCTAATTTATTGCCTTGGCATTCTTTCTCATCTTAGAGGTGAATTTTTTCCTGAATTTTCATAACTGTCATTCAGAAACAAGTGTCTTACAAGGCTTCAATTTCTTAATGCTTTTTCTATTGCTTTAAGCCCAGGGAAAACATACGTTTTTGTTCCTGCTGTAAGATACATAATACCAATATTATGTTATCTGCTAACTACATGGTGGCTGTCTGCCCTTAAGACTTAATTTATCTATGTTCATATGAACAAACTGAAAGGGGACTTTGTTATTGTTTTTATTGACTTGTCTTATTACTTTAAGAGTTTTGATAAAGTAATTCATAAATATGTAGATGACAGATGGTATATACATTACTTATTGAATTTTATCACTTATTTAGAAATTTAAGTGTTCCCTAACAGCTCAAGATATTAACTCATTCAGTTACTGTATTCTTTGTGTTATAAATGGTACGACCCCATTTTGGATGTTTGACTCCTGACAGCAAGCCCTGACACTTTCCTTCTCATCTGCAAACTGATAAGAAAGCCTGAGTGCTCCCTGCTCAAACCATGCAAGTCCCAGCCTATGTCTAGGAACCCTCACTCCAGCCCTAACCGTTAATCACAATTTAAAAAAAAATCCAAAGCCGGGCTCAGTGGCTCAACCTGTAATCCCGAGCCTTTGGGAGGCTGAGGTGAGTGGATTGCCTGAGCCCACGGGTTCAAGACCCACCTGGGCAGCGAGACCTCATTTCTACAATAAATCAAAAAATCAGCCAGGCATGGTAGCACGTGCCTGTAGTTCCGGCTACTTGGAAGGCTGAGGAGGAAGGATTGCCGGAGCCCAGCAGGTTGAGGCTGTGGTGGCCGGGAGTGGCCACTACACTCCAGTCTGGGTGACAAAGTGAGACTCCAACTCAAAAAAAAAAAAACAACCAAGTCAGTTTCTCTTCCCTATTCTTTTAAGACATTTTTGACCTGGTTGGGAGACTGCCCCACTTTTCATAGAAAGTCTCATTGTGTGAGTTATAGCCCTTTTCCACACCCTTTTGGTGCAAGTATGGAATAATCAATCTCATCACCTGAACCAGGCTTGGAGTGGTGGTGGGGTATATCACTTCTATTAAGGGTAGTCTTGACAATCAGCAATGACCATCGCCACTAGGGGGTTTTCATCTTATACTTGCCTTAACTGGTTTTGCTGCCTGCAGACACACATGCTTTTTGAGCTATGTTTCTTCCTACTGACATGCTTATTCACTGAGCTGTACAACTTTATGACACATTTGCTGAGTTTTCCCAAGCTTCTGTTTAGATTTAAGCAATCTAAGCAACTGGAAGTTTTAATAATTTTTACTTAGAATAGAAGTTTGGGATGGCCCTGCATCATGTGCCTCAGCCTAGGCCTAACTTTGTGTTTCATATTGAACCATGTGTCCAGGAACCAGTAAAAAAAAAAATGTAACTGACACTAGGTTCTGGGGACTAATTCCTATTCTGTTACCATTGGATGTATGTTTCAGTCAAGTATCAGCCCCCTATTCTATAGTTTTCCAGGGAAAAACTGATACACTGTGCATTGTACAGGTCCACTAGGTATTTACTCTTGCGGAGGAAGAACAGTTACCATGTAGAATGCTTAGGTTCATAGTCCTAAAAAGATAGCTCCTTTGTCCTGCACAAAATACTTATTTATGTCTCTGTAACAACAAAGATCTGGATCCCCAAGGCAACAAGGGAAATCAAAGACAGGCCCCTGTGAAATAGCCAAGAGATTTAATTCAAACACTAGGGAACTTAAGCCTAAGGTATCTATTAGATAAAGCTACTTATTGCCATCAGCGGGGCCCATAACCCTGATGACATTGACTTTAGACTCTGGAAGAGGAGGCTTATAAACATGAGCAGGATAAGGAAGATCCCAATAGCAACAACAAAAAACTGAATACAGGGTGAAAACAAAAAACTAGATATACGGGTGAAAACAAAAAACTCAAAGGTCTATAATTTGTTCCACTTGACAATGATTAATTTACTAAAATAATTTATTAAAACAAAATGATGGAGTTCTAAATTAACTTTAACATTTCCTTAGATGTACCAGTTGACAAACCTTCAGGGCCTCATTTGATGTCGGAGCTCAAATGATAGCTTTTATTGTAAACACTACTAATTTAAACGAAGTACCCTAAGTATGGGAATTGAACTACAATTAAGGTGCCCCCTATATTCTTGTGGGGAGAAGTTATCAAATATAAATCAGTGGACAATTAGACATACTTCTTAATCATCAGAACTATTTTCTTCTAAATTTTCCCTGGCCATAATACCCTTTGTCCTAAACCACCCCACAGTAGGCATAGGTGCACTGATGCAATTCATAATAAATTAAATTACATGAAATCAAATTAAATCTTTAGCTCTTAAAACCAGTTGAACAAAATTGTAAACACAGACCTTCTTTCTGTCTAATACAAACACTTAATAGGAACTTCAAGGATTGAAACAGTTCCTTCAGGAATTGAAACCCACTATCTAAGAACAATTTGGAGAAGGAGTGATAATCACCACTGTTTTTCAGTTTAATGACAGAATTTGGGGCAACCCCTTTGGGGCCCCTCCCACTGTGGGCTCTCAATAAATTCTGCTTTAAATAAATAAATAAAATAATGAATGAATGAATGAATGAATAAATGAATGAATGAATGAATGAATTTGGCCTATTCTTAAACATGGAAAGAATGAATGGAACCCTATATATGGTAGATTACTCTCTTAATGTTACGGTTTCCACGTATTAACACCACCATAACTCAACAAGATTACTGACTCCATTCAATCAGCAACTTGCAAACATTCTGCAGATTTGACTAATATGTTGTTAAGTGTCTATCTGACAGTCACTCAACCAAAGTTTTCCTTTACCTTCAAAGAAACCTCACCTCCTTCACCTGGCTACACATAGGTTACTTAAACAGTCCTGCAGTCACACACAATCTCTCTGCAGGCAAACTCTTTACTACATTTAACTTTCTCTGGGAATACAGGTATAACATTACATTGATGCTATCTTTCTCCAAGTAGATTAATTTGACACACTCATTCATTTAGAATGTACAAATATTCAAAAAGGAGCTCACAAAAAGGAATGAACCATTGTCTCCTAAAAATTCATAGGTGCACTCCCCAAAAAGTCTCCTAAAAATGCATTGTCTCCCTAACTTAGTAAACTTACTGGGCATTATTTGATTAGTCAAGGACTGCTCTATCCCTGGCACTATCAAAAAATATATATATATCAACCTGTCATTATCTACAACTTTAAGGCAAGCTTGATATTTTGGGGGGCTTTTTATATTCTGGAAGCAAGATCTTCCTCATTTACAAATATAAAATTTTACTTAAGCTGATTTATGTTCTTATTTACAAATTGGCCCACACTGAATGAGATCCTTTAAAACAAAAGATTCTAGAATCTCTCCAAATTGCAATACGACAGGCAATCATATTAATTTCTCTCTATTACTACCTCACCCTCTATCTGGCCCTCTGCCCCCAGCCTGAGTCTCCTTCACTGTAGAGGCCTCCTCTAATATTATACCTCCTGAAGACTCCAAATCACCCATCACAGCTAAGTTGTCCACAGACTTCTGGTGCCAGAAACTATCCTCCTTGGTTACATGATATACACCATTAGAGTGGCAACTGTAGGCTGCATACTGAGTTCTTCTGAAATCAAAGGTCTTGAGCCCAGGACTCTCTACACTTAGTGGCCCATTGTTCCTTGGGTCATGGAAGCAACAGCCTGCAAGTTTGACATGGCCATCCAAACGACCTGGATAAAACAAAAATGGTATCTATTGAAAAGAGCCAAACTTGAGCCTTCTGGCGTATCTTACCTGCAGGAGGGATGGTTTCCCCATGTCTTTAGTCTTTTGTCTGTGCCATGGTGCTAGAGCGGGTCACTCCCTTCCCAGACCCCATGGCTACCTAGGGAACTCCTTGGGATCAATTTAGTAAACAAGTCATGGATGGAGGATTGTCATTAAATGTAATGAAGCTTATTGAAGAACTGCTGCTTTTGATAGCTTAACAAGACATCCCTGACAAAGGACAGGACTTGAGGGTCAGCACAATTGACAAAACTCCAGGGAATCATCTTAGCAAGTTAGATATCTTGGTTGATAATAGGCTCTTTTGCACATTTTTAGAGACTCTTGGGTCATTGCCTGTGGTCTGGTTGTCTGGTCCAACTAGCAACAGCAACAATTACCTTATCCAAGGTTGATTTCTGTGAAGTAAAGAACCCTGGGTAGCTTGCCTCATAGATAGACAAAAATCAAGGTTACACATATCTTTACACTTATTAAAACCACAGTAGGAGGCTCATCAAAACAATCCTGACACCCTTTGGAGTTCTGGCCATCATTGAAAGTGATCAGGCCAGGCTCGGTGGCTCAGCCTGTAATCCCGTGCCTTGGGAGACTGAGGTGAGTGGATTGACTGAGCCTGCGGGTTTGAGCACCGCCTGGGCAAGTTGGCGAGACTTCATCTCTACAATAAATCAAAAATTTAGCTGGGCGTGGTAGCACACACCTGTAGTCCCAGCTACTCGGAAGGCTGAGGCGGAAGGATCACCGGA